>NC_060268.1:13252712-13421253 GCF_021613505.1 Equus quagga | reverse complement strand
TGTGTGTGTGTGTGTGTGTGTGTGTGTGTGTGTGTGTGTGTGTGTGTATGTATGAGAGGGACCCTAATTTTTATCAGTCTGCCAAAAATAAAACAAATTCTAGCAGAATATCAAACGCTGCTGTTTCCTTCTATTTATTTAGCAATAAAGACTTGTCCCGTCCCAATCAAAAGTAATAGAGAACAACAAGCTATAAAACATTTAAAATTATTTTATACAAGTTTGTAATAAAAAGCAGTTAAAGCAGAAATGATAAATTCCTTAGGTTTATAACAGTTCCAGGCATTTACCCTCTCAGGTAAGAATGTTTTAGAATTAAAAAAAAAGCTCTCCATGTATGCAAACCTCCCACAAATTAAAATTTTCACTGTTTGCAAATACACTGAATATAGCACAATTTTGTGGTGTCGTGCGTATAAAAACATAATTCTATCTGAATCTAAAAAGAATATATGTACCTCAAAAAATAATTAAGAATTAGGTATATTTTTAGGTTTAAAAATGTGATTCAGTTCTTGGGAAGCATGGCAAATTCAGTGTTTTATTATATGCTTTATAGTTTTAATATATTCCTTTGTATGTTACAAGAATTATTTTGGGGGAAAAAAGCTAGATTGGCAAGTACTCACCTCAAAAATAAAAAGTATAGCATCCAATTCTTCTCTTTGAGACTTGTGACCTAAAATATTTTTACAGAAAAATATTTTAAACATTATCATTTTGTCCTCATTGTTAACAACCACTTAAAAAAGCTTAAAATATTTCAAGCATTGAAGTTTTTTTCTCATTATTCAATAAAATGTTTAAAGCATATTCTGTTCAATGTGTAGACAATATTGCAGCATCTCTCTCTCCTCTTTTTCAACAACTAAATTTAGATTCTACATATTTATGTCTAAAAACAAATCATAACATATTGTGGAGAACTTTAAATGAACCCTGAAACTGAAAATATGACACTGATGGATCAGACCCGACCCGTGCCCCTGGGGGGGGGGGGGGGGAGCAGGTCCTCTAGGCCACCTCACAGTAACAAGGAGAGCACTGGGAACCCACAGGGTGAGGGGGGGTCTCAAAGCTGTCTGACAAAAGGAAGTGAAATAATACTACCATTCCAGCGTCCAAGAGTCTATTTTTAAATGAACATTTCTGACGATTATTTGAAATTTTGACATAAGCCAAGATCAATTTTAATTAACATCTTACCTTTCTGTTTAAGACTAGCTTCAATAGTCACAAAATTCTCAAAGAACACATAATATATATGTGAAAAGTGTTGGTCAAAAAACTGCTTAAGATCAATAGACTCTGCATTCTCTGAAAAATAAATGAAAAAAGTTTTCAGTGATTACTATTTACAAATATATTAAATCATACTCAGCAAATATTCATAGTGGCAAGTTTCCTTCATTAAAGTCAAAGATCTGCTGCCCCTAAAGTTCTATCCTATTAAAATATTTGAGATAGGTATTTACATCACTGCATTCTTGTTCTCACAACTTTAGTTTTTAAAGATTTGAGTTATAATTTTAAACACTGGTCAAATTAGGTTATAATAATCTTTGTTTCCTACAAGAGAACAACGTCTCAGGGAGATTTATTCAAAATTAACCAAACCAAAAAAAGAAGTTCTATTTTCAGTTCACAGCTACACCTCTCCTACCTTTTCCCCAAGACAGTCTAAAATCAGTATTTCTAAAAGTAATAATATATTCTGTCTAAAATACATTTACTTAGTAAATTGGTACCTAGCAATAGGCTTTATAAGGCACATAAGTATGGAGCTCAAACACAGATAATCCTGCTCTAAAAGAACTGTCAGGATAGTCCAGGGCACACAAAACTAGACATATAACTGTGCACAGTGGAAAGTGTTGCATACTGAAAGTAAAGGGATAAAGTATAATGGCAGTTTAGAAACACAAAATGATTTTCAAACCTCAATGAGGGGTGAAGGTGGCAAAAGAAGAAAAGCCTGACAGAAGACATATTATTTGAAAAGACTTTTAAGGACAGGAAGGACACTGGACACGAAGCGGTGGGCTTGAACAGAAAGGGCATTCTAGCCATAAACAAAGACATGGAGTGAGGAAAGCATGGAGGCATGAGAGGATGGCAGAACAATCATTCATTCTGGCTAGAACTTAGAGCATTTTGATAAAAATAAAATTGAAACAGTAGCCTTGAGATATGTTATAAAATGTCACGAACGCAAACTAAGGAGACTGGACGTATTATTCAAAGTAAGATATCTATGTGGGCATGTATGTACTTGTGCATTTTGTTGTTTGGTTTACTTTCAGGAGGAGTGAGAAGGCTGAAAAAAGGGGGAATGGAGAATTTTTACTTTATATACTTCTTACTATTCAAATTTGTTTACAAAAGGCACATACTTTATTTATAATACAAAATAAATTTGAAAAAGGCAACTGGAAGAAAAAAATCAAAGATTTTTGAACCTGGGAGTGAGACGAAGAATAAACTACTATTAATTGTTAATAAACTCAAAGGTAAACATCAATTAATTTCTTAGAATGCCTTAAGGCTCAGTGGAAGACAATAAAGTTAAATAGTAACAAAGTACAGACAGCACTTTAAACTCTCTTTCAGATATTATCTCATCCTATGAATATTCATAATAATTCTTTAGTGACATCTTGTCTGATGCTTTAGTGACACCTTGCCTATGGAATTTTCCAAGACCGCTTCCCTTTTGCTATGCCCTCGCAAAGGAACGGATGGATGCCTTCTCCTCTCTATTCCTTTGGATTCTCTACATTTCTCTCTTATAGAAGTAACTATGTTAAGTGTTTTTCTGTCTTTTTTCCAAGACTGGTCTATAGCTTCTTTAGAACAGAAACTGTCGATCTTAGTATTCCCAAAACCTAGTATGGTGCTGAACAGATATGTACTCAAATATGTTTTATCATTAAAAAAATACTTTAATTTTACTGTATTTATTTTGTAGTTTGGAAATTTTTAGCTTGGAAAAGACCACATAACCTACAGACAGGCAAAATTGCATCGTTTCATCGTGACTGAAATGAGAACACCCAGATTCACTCCTACCTATAACACTACCCGTGTGACTTTTCTCAGAACTAGAAAAAATAATAATGGCTAATAAACTGAATGTTTCCTATACGCTGGACACCCTTCTAAGTGCTTTACAGAAACTGACTCCTATCATCCTCATGGCAACACTACAGAATAAGTACCATTATTATCTCTATCTTACAGATGAGGAAACAGGCAGAGTTTAAATAACTGAGCCAGTAAGAAGCAGAGTCAGGGATCTAAACCCCACGCAGCCTGGATCTAGCACCCTTGCTCTTAACCTCTTTGTTATTCAGCCTCCATGGTAATAGGAAAAGAACACTAGCAATTTATCTATTACCTGCCTATAAGAAGACAAAAAATAATAGTCATCAAATACTAAACACATTTTATAAACTATCAAAATAAAAACACATATAACTGAGATAAAGAGAAAAAGTATTCTATTTTTCCCAGAGTAGTTTAAAGTAACAAAGAACTATGAAATTACAATGAAATAGGCTACTATAATTACCTCTAAATTTCCTGAAATTAATGTTTCAAACATAACTAATGTCTCAGGGGAAAAAAGAAAACAAGAACAATAAGAAAGCAAAACAAAACATCAGAACAAAACAAAGCAAACATGCACCAACTCAAGATTTTGCAACATACTGTAGGAGCCAAGACAGTCTCTCATAATTTCCTTTCCAGACAGCAAGTTAACAAAGCCTGGAAACTACATACTTGCCAATAAAAAACACTGGATCAAAATTAGGCTAATGTGTTTTTTACTCTATATCTATTTGTAACAGACTAGTTAGCAAATAAAAACTCTTTTATAAAATATTTTTGATCACCAATTCACAAAATTTACATGGTGGTGGAAAGTAGAGGCAGATACACAAAAAAGATGCATAAAATATACTAAGAGGACTTCGCTTATTAAAAAACAACTCTCTCTATAAAACACAGAAGGAAAAAATGAAAAAAAAGAAGGAAATGCAGAAAGAAAGAAATTATGTAAAAAACTTCTACCAATTTTAAATCCCCATACCATGTCTCATCCTTTCCAAAAACGTCTCCCAAAATCCATTCAGTTTCCTCTCTCTGTGAATGCCTCCATTACTTTTAGTCAAGATGATTCCTAATTATTGGAATCATTAGCTAATATTATTCTCTTAAAGATATTGGAAGCTCTTTGGGAGCAGAAAGCATAACTTGGCTTCTTTTACCTTTCAAATTCTTTCAAAATTTTAATCTAGGGAGAGTGCGTGCACAGTGTTAAACTGATGGTTGGCACTTAAAAACAAAGTTTAGGGGCCAACCCTGTGGCCGAGTGGGTAAGTTCACACGCTCTGCTTCACTGGCCCAGGGTTTCGCTGGTTCGGATCCTGGGTGCAGACATGGCACCGCTCGTCAGGCCACGCTGAGGCAGTGTCCCACATGCCACAAGTAGAAGGACCCACAACTAAAATATACAACTATGTATTGGGGGGATTTGGGGAGAAGAAGAAGGGGAAAAAAAAAAAAGACTGGCAAAATTTGTTACCCAAATGCCAATCTTTAAAAAAAAAAAAAAGGTTAAGGGTTCAAAATTTCCCCCTATTTTCAGAAATACTTCTGTTCGATTTGCAGTGTTAGTGCATTAGCATTTCCTTAAAGAAATCAAATAAGTATTTCAACCACAAATTCAGATTGAGGGTTCTGATATTTAAAAAACTGACTCAGGCTTAGAAATGCATTTGTAGACCTTTGGGAATACTAAGTTTAAGTAGCAAAATAGTTCTAGACCTCATTTTGTTTCCACAAATAAAATTTCAGATGTCTCTAAGATCTTTTTATGAATAAGCTTTAAGAAATGAATCATAACATATTTATTTTCTACTATGCATTTTTAAGACATTTAAGCACTATAACAAACATATAATTAAAGACTTCAAAGTTCAGAGCCAGTTTTTCTGACTTTAAATTTTAGATATTAAATACTTCCCTATAACAGTTATCACGTAATTCAAGATGGAAGACCAAAATTTCAACAAATTTGGTAGTATTACTATTCTTCCTCATCTATTAAAAAAATCACTATTTACAACTTTTCCTCAAATGATGGCATCATAATACACTAATCTGTGAGGCGTATCACAAGTAATCTGCTTCTAATAATAAAGTACCAACATTGCAAATTATCGCCTTAAAATAATCAATAATAATCAGGATAGATCCAAGAACATGGTGAATTGTCCTAAAACAAAATACCTTCTTATTGCAAACATGCAGAAATGCTGGATAAAAATAAATAATCTAAGCTCAAAGAAAAGAAAGGAGAGAAAGATTGGAAGTGAAGAAAAAAAATAAAGCAGGAGAGAAGGAAGTGAGATGGAGGAAGAGGAGGCATGGGGGAAGGGAGATAGTGACAATGTGGGATGAAAAAAAGGAGAGAGGGGCTGAAGGGGAAATACAGAGGAAGGGGGAATAGGAAGGAAGCAAGGGGGAATGAGGGGCAGTAGGTAAGGGGGAAAAACCTCAGAAATCCAGTATGAAATACAAGTAGCATGGAGTTAAGCACAAACAAACAGCAAAAGGGCAGAGAAAAGCAGAAGGCACACAGAAGAGAAAGGAGGAAGAGAGGAGAAAGAGGAAAAGGGGAAGGGTTAAAAACACACAAATAGGCTGGATAAATTATTAATAATATATCATCAATCTCTAAAAAGAGGGAGGTTTATGGGATCGGGAGAAGAAGTTGAGAAAGGGGAGAAAGAACAAAGGGCGAAGGAAAGAAATTGAGAAACAGTAAGTTAGAAGACAGAAGTGAAGCTATTGCTCAGAATGTAACAGAAGAATAACAAGATGGAAAATATGAAGACAAGGATAACAGACTATCTGGGAAGTTCCAAGAACAGAAAATGTAAGCAATATTCAAAGAAATAATATCTGAGAACTATCTAAAATCAGTGAAATACATAAATAAATCTTCAGTCTGGAAAAGCATATTGAGTCCCAAGCAGGAAGAACACAAATCCACACATGGACACATCCTACCGAAAACAAAATGGAAATATTAAAACCAACCAAAGTTACCTATACAGGAATATAAAAACTAACAGCAGACTTCTCATTAGCCCAACAGGGACAGGAAGATAACGCAATTTTATACTGAAAGAACTAAAGGAAAATAAAAGTCAATCTAAATATACTCAGCAAAATTACTGTTCAATAGCATAAACATGAAAATGAAGCAAAAGGTTCTCTAATACACTTAAACACTCAAAAACCCCACTCGAACTACAAAGATATATTTCTTTTTTTTTTAAAGGTTTTTATTTATTTATTTTTAAAGATTGGCACCTGAGCTAACAACTGTTGCCAATCCTTTTTTTTTTTTCCTGCTTTTTTCTCTCCAAATCCCCCAAGCACACAGTTGTGAATTTTTAGTTGTAGGTCCTTCTAGTTGTGGTACGTGGGACACCGCCTCAACGTGGCCTGATGAGCAGTGCCATGTCCATACCCAGGATCCGAACCAGCAAAACCCTGGGCAGCAGGAAGCAGAGCATGAGAACTTAATCACTTGGCCACAGGGCTGGCCCCACAAAGATATATTTCTGAAAGAAGAGAAATAAACTCACATAGGAGAATGGGAAGCAAGGAGCAAAGATGAACAAAGAAAGTAGAAAATGAGTAAATCTAAATGAGCACTGACTGTTAAAATAAAAAGAAACAAAATTACTAATACAAAAGTTTACTAACAAGGAGGAAGTAAAATAATAGATTATAAAGTGAAAGATGAAACAGAAATGCCACAGAGGGTATTTTAAGATCCTATTTTGTTAAGAGGATGGTAAAAATACTGATGAACTCCAGACTTTAACATTAGTATACTAACGAAATCTTATGAGTTATCACTAAAGGGTAACTACAGGATGTATAACTTCTAACCATTAGAAGGGGAAAGGACAAGTTTATCAATCTAACAGAAACAAGTAAAGAAAAGCAGCAAAAAAAGGTGAATGAGGAGGAAAAAATAAATATACCAGTATTTACCAAAAGAAATTTAATGGATTAAAAGCTCCAGTTAAGATACAGCTGTAATCATTCTGAATTTAATACACACAAAAACCAAGCTACAGGGTATTTACTAAGAAAAATTTTTTTAACCCAAATGACTAAAGTAAAGGAATGAAATGAAACATATCATTTACATACTAACCAAAAACACCAACACTGATTCCTCAATAAGAGGCAAAGTAAACATTAAGGCAAAAATTACTACAATTAAAGAGGGTCAACGTATTTTGACAAAAGGTTCTATTTACCAGAAAGCTTTAATTCTAAAGAGTTTCAAAATATAAAAAGCAGAAACTGAAAGATTTCTAAGGAGAAACAAATCCACTAATAGCATGGTAGATTTTAAACACCCATCTCACATCTAACAGAGAGAAGACTAGTAAGTATACAGAAGATTTGAACTTTACACATAAAACTCTCAATCCAACAGAGAACAAATCTTCTTTTCCTACAAAAGTGAGATATTCACAAAAATTGAACTAATAATTAGGACAAAAACTAAACACGAAAAGTACCAAGAATAACATAGCACATAGCATATGCTCTTTGACCAAAATGAAATCAAATTAAGATAATAAGCTAACTCCCCATATAAAGGGAGAAGAGTGCTAGAAAAGAGTAGAGGTTACCAGTCCCAAGCACTCACAAAGGCCAGGAAGAGTGCCTACTCCCCCAAGCCAGTCTAGAAACTCATAACTCCTGGAGCAGTTAGTCCTAGAGTGAACACTACTCCAGAGCCATCTAACTCATCACAAAAGCAAGATGCAAAAGGATCAAACTGTTTCTAAGTAAATAATTGGGATTAATTTATCCCAGAACAGAGCTCAAGAAAATTTATAGGTATACAAAATATTCAGGACCCAATAACGTAAAAATCACACTATCTTGTATACACGTTGAAGATCACCAGACAAGCAAAGAAGTAGAAAAACCTAATTCATAATGAGGTGAATAATCACTAAATCAGATTTAAACTAGATTTTAACACAGATGTTAGAACAAGCAAAAAAAAGCATTAAAATAGTTATTCTATTTTATATATTTATATTTATATATTTTATTCTATTCTATATATTCAAAAAGTTGAGGACAGAAGATATAAAAAAGATGCAAGTCAAACTTCTATAGACAAAAACTACAACATATAAAGTGAAAGTAAACTAGATGGAATTAACAGCAGACTGATGTTGCAGAAGAAAAGATAAATGAACTTGAAGGCACAGCAGTAGAAACTACCCATAAGAAACACACAGAGAAAAAATAATCCAAAAAACGGAAAAGCACATAGATGACTGTGAGACAATTTCAAGTGGCCTAACATAAGAGTAACTGAAATCCCCAAAGAGGAGAGGTGGAAAAATATTTGGAGAAATAATGATCCAAAATTTTCAAACTTTATGAAAATCACAAACCCACATATGCACGAAGCTCAGCAAACCCCAAGAACAAGAAACACAAAGAAAAATTCATCATGGCACACTATAATTACATTGCTCAAAAGCAGTGAGAAAAAGAAAATCTTAAAAGCAGCTAAAAGAAAAAAAAGACATGTTACAGAGTAACTAAGATAAAGACCAAATCAGATTTTTTCATCAGAAACAATGCAAATAAACAAGTGCAATAACATCTTTAAAGCACTGAAAGATAAAAACTGTCAAGCTGGAATTCTATATCCAGTAAAAACATCTTTCAAAAACAAAGACAAAATAAAGACATTTTCAGACATACAATAGCTGAAAGAATTCATCACCATCAGACCCGCAAACTACTAGAAATTATAAAGAAAGTCCTTCAGGCAGACGGAAATGATATCAGACAGAAATATGGACCTGAAAAAGGAATGAAGAGCACTGAAAATGGTAGTGACAGGATAAATGCATAAGTATTTTTCTTATTATTTCACACTTTTCCAAGGATAACTTTAAACAAAAATAAGTACAATGCATTGTGTGGTTTATAAAATACGTAAAATACATGAAAACAAAAGCATACAGAGGGCAGAAATGGAAGAACACTGTTATAATATTCTTATACTATACAAGAAGTACTGTCATCACACTTGAAGGTAGACTTTGATACATTAAAGATGTATACTGTTAACACTAAAGCAACTAGTAAAATAAAACAAAAAATGTACTGGTAGTAAGTCAAAAAAGGAGATAATATAAAATCACAAAAAATACTTGATTAATAAAAATGAAGGCAGAAAAAGAGAAACAATGATCAAATAGGATAAAGAGAGAACTACGAGTAGATAATAGACTCTAAACTAACCATATCAATAATCACATTAAATAAAAATGATCCCTCCAAAACGGCAGAGACTGTCAAATTGTATAAAAAAACAAAACGCAACTATATGGTGCCCAAAGAAATACAAATTGCACACTTAAAATATATGTAGTTTATTGTATGTCAGTTAAGCCTCAATAAAGCTGTAAAAAAATCTAACTAACTACTTAATATAGACTCGAGACTATTTCCATTGATTTTTATTCCATTATGTTCTCTGAAGTGAGAGGGGGAGAAACAGAAGTCCAAAAAATTGGTATCATTCTAGGAAATGCTTTGATCTACAGAATATTTTCTTAATACCTAAACCTATGCCCATCTGTATCCACAGAAGCTCACTGCACATGTGAACACATTCTTCATAAGAAAAAAACCTTAAGAACCTCTGATTCAAAACATTCATAACACATTTATGAAGGAATTTAAAGCAACATAAATAAAACCAAAAAATGATCTTTTTTTCTTAATGCTTTCACAAATATGGTCTGGTGTCCCAACATGAAGGACAAGAAGTAATTTTAACTAGAAAAATTAACTCACAGAAAATAAACATTAAAACTAATTTTTATCTTTATAGAAGGAACCAATGTTATGTAAATGAAAATGGCAAACTCACTGCTGTAATTAACAACATAGCAGGGAGACAAATCAATCTTCCCATTGATAATTGTCCTGAGTGTTTTAATTCATCAAAATAAAAAGCTAGGCACCCTTCTCCTGTACAAATACTTACAATATATGTTTGTTTTTATCTTTCAAATATGAATTATTCATTAGTCCTTCACAATGAAAAGCAAGAAGAAGATATCAATGACAAAAGTCCTGCTGGAAATCACACTAAAAACCTACTAAAATTTCAAAGCAAGAAAAATAGTTAGATGTAGCATATTTCTTTATCAAACTGGTATTTCAAAATAACTGCAGAAAAGCTCCTGAGATATGATTATAGTTACATCTGAGAGCAAGATGATAATTCCTACAAGTAAAACGGCAGAACAAAAAGCACTAAAGGCAGCACTAATAAGTGATCGTGATCTCAAAGTAATTATTTCTAAGCCTCATTTCAATCTATAAACATAAAATAAAAAAATTATTCTCCTGCCTTCAAAGATTCCACAATGGGCATAGAGGAAATAAGGAGATACAGTGAAAAACAGAATCTAATATGCACAGAGATATAACGTTTAATTTAAGAGCAAAGTCAAGTCTATATGTTATCAAACATGACACTGCAAGCTAAGCATGGAGACATAAGGATAAGGCAAATAGCTATGATCACTTGTGTTTACTTAGGTATTTTACATTTGTGTATAGCACTTTTACAGTTACACATATATGATCTTATTCTCTACAAATGTTTTTGAAATAGGTATGTTACCTCCATTTTATAAGGAAACGAAGCCTGAGAGAAGTTAGGTAACTTGCCCCAGTCACACAAAGCTATTACATGGCTCCAAATCAGCTCTTCTGAGCCCTCACCCACCTCAGGGGACAGGAATAGCCACACGTCATGTGGTAGGCCAGAGCATAAAATAAACTTGTGACCAATTTTAATGAAACTTATTCTGAAAGAATGGTATTTTTAAAGAATTATTTGAAAGCTACACAGTCCTGCAGAGTCTGAGGTGGATAATTTGAAGTTTTAGGACAGAGAGATACTGAAAAATGCCAAGAATTCAGAGGATTTAGTCCAGTCCATGCATATTACCATAATATATCTCCCCTTACACTGCCTGATTATATCCTCTTCGCTTCACCACAAGTCCTAAAATTTCACTAATTAAATTCACTTGTGATAGCAAATTATTCTAGCATACAGCGTAAGGAGTTAAGCACCATTCATATATTAGCATAAATTGGTACCAACTACTTTCCTCATAATATACAGAAAAGGAGGAAAAGAATTGATACAGGTGTGAAGAAGGGGAAGAAAGAAGGTAATATCATTTATTGAGCATCCACTGTTTTCTAAGGACTGAGCTATAAACTTTTCTTTCAATTTTATTAATTCTCATAGAAACTTTAGGAGATAGGTGCTATTAACTTCATTTTACCTCCTCACTTAGTTTACTAAAAAAATAAACTAAAAACTAAGATGCAAAGAGATCAAGACACTAGCTCAGAGAGCAATTACAAGAACCAAGTTGGTCTAAGGAGGCAGCCACTAAAAACATTCAAAAACGACTACTTTAATGAAAGTGAGAAATGTTAAGTATTTATATTTTAAAAAGCAGGTTAGAAGTGGGTAATATCAACCAGTTGATGGAATAAGGAACTCTGAAATTCTCCCCCTCCACAAAAGCACCTAAAACAAAAGCAAAAACAGTAAAAGTTAATTTTTTTCAGAAACATGGAAATTACACAAAGGCTTGTAACAATCAGGGGCATTTATTCAAGAAAAATGGATAAATCTCACTAAGAACAGTGAGCTTTGTGGCACTTCAAATTTACCCTATTCCCATCTCCTTCTCCTCAGCTCCGTGGTAGCCTTGAAAACCAACAGCCCACATCACTGTGAAAAATAGCAGCCTAACAGTAACTGGAGGAGTCAGAAGAGAAGTGAAGCTCTTTCAAAGCCTCATTCTAAGAGAACTCTCATTGTTTGACTTATCTAGCTGCTCCCTGGGAAAACCCACTTGCAAAGTTTGTCTTTGACTTAACTCAGAGCTCACAGAGTACTAACCTGAGGACCTTTCTGGAAAACAATCAGTGGCAAGTGCTTAACACCACAGCTGCCTGAGGAAGCAATCACTGATGAGGCAAACAACAAGCTAACCAAAAGAACTTAAAAGGAAAAGCTGGAGAATGAACTATCCATAGGGAACTTTAAAAAGCTTTGACAGCCTAATGAGAATACAGAAGGCTATACACATGAGTAGGGCTGCAAGCATGCTCAGGAAAGACTGGAGAAGGCTCTAGGAATCTAAGCCTTCACCTCTAGCTGACCTTGAGATGCTACACAAGAAGCATGCAAAGGCCAATACAGAACTGTAAACTGTCTGGCTGAATATTGATGGTATACCCCAATACACACACAGAGCCCCTTAGCAAAGACCAGGAGACTTACTAACTCCAGGCTTGTAGGAAGTCTCTGCCCAATCATTAGCTGACCACAAAGCTGAACAAGTAAAGCATTCCCTGGTCACACAGGAGGAAGGAAATGGACTGCACAGTTAGTTCAGGAAAGTCATTAAAAAACACACACAACAAGGTTGTAATCTATCATAACATTAAAAAAAAAATTATTAAAATTAAAAAAAAAATCTTAAAAAAAAAACACACAGTGACAATAACAACAACAAACCCTGGTTGGAAAAAGGAGAAACTGGTTTCCAGAGTTGCTACATTATTTAAAATGTCAAGTTACTAACAATAATTCCAAGTCAAACAAACAAGAAAGTATGTTCCATATACAGAAAAAGAAAAGTCAACAGAAACTGTCCCCAGGGAAGCATAAACATTTGACTTACTAGACCAATGCTGTTGTCTTTTTAAAATATGTTCAAAACAATAAAGAAAAGTGTGAGAATGGTATCAAAACCAAGTAGAGAATATAGATAATGAAACAGAATTATATTTTCAAAAAATAAGTTTAAAAGTACAATAAGTAAAATGAAAAACTCACTGAAAGCTCAAAAACATATCTGGACTGGCAAAATAAAAAGTCAGCAAATTCAAAGACAGGTTAGTTAAGATTATCCAGTCTGAGGAACAGAACAAAAAAATAATGAAGAAAAATGAACAGAGCCTCAGAGACTTGAGGCTCACCATCAAACATACTAATACAAATATAATGGGAGACCCAGAAGGAGAGAAGAGAGGGAAAGAGACAAAAAGAATTATTTCAAGAAATAATGGCTGAAAATGTCCCCAATTTGATGAAAAACATTTATCTGCACATTCAAGAAACTCAACAAATTCCAAGTAAAATAAACTCAGAGACCCACATCTAGACACAAAACAAAACTGTCAAACACAAAGACAAAGAGAGAACCTTTAAAGCACCAAGAAAGAAGCAACACATCACTTAACAAGGAAGCCTCAATAAGAAAAACATCTAATCTCTCATTAGAAAACATGGAGGTCAGAAGGCACTGAGAAGAAGTGGTCGGAGATTAAAGAAAAAGGCTACCAACCAAGAATTCTATATCCAACAAAACTGTCCTTCAAAATTTAAAGAGAAATTAAGACATCCCAATATGCAAAAACTGAGGATCTGTTGCTAGCAGACCTGCTCTACAAAAAACACTAAAGCGGGAGAGGAGTGGCCCTGTGGCGTAGTGGTCAAGTTTGCTGCGCTCCCCTTTGGTGGCCCAGGTTTGCAGGTTTGATCCTGGGTGCAGACCTACACCACTTCTTGTCAGCCATGTGGTGGTGGCAACCCACATATAAAGTGGAGGATGACTAGCACAGACGTTAGCTCAGGGCTAATCTTCAAGCAAAAAAAAAAAAGGAGGAAGACTGGCAACAGATCTAACCTCAGGGCTAATCTTCAAGCAAAAAAAAAAAAGGAGGAAGACTGGCAACAGATCTAACCTCAGGGCTAATCTTCCTCAGCAATAAGTAAGTAAGTAAGTAAGTAAGTAAATAAATAAATAAATAAATAAATAAATACCAAAGGGAGTCCATCAGGCTGAAATGAAAAGATTCTAGACAGTAACTCAAATCCATGGGAAAAAATACTTTGACATGTAAATGAAAACACAACATACCAAAATTTATCATCCAGCTAAAGCAGTGCTTAGAGAAAAATTTATAGCTTTAAGTGCCTATATGAAAATGAAGACCTCAAAATCAATAACCTAATGTTCCACCTTATGAAACTAGAAAACAAAAAGCAAAAGCATACTACTTCTAAAGCATGCAGTATAGGGGAGGAAATAATAAAGACAGCCGAGGAGATAAGCAAAATGGAGAAGAAAAAAATACAAAAAAAAAAAAAATCAATGAATCCCA
The DNA here is from genome assembly GCF_021613505.1 of Equus quagga. NCBI lineage: Eukaryota > Metazoa > Chordata > Mammalia > Perissodactyla > Equidae > Equus > Equus quagga. The sequence goes on along the minus strand of NC_060268.1, from coordinate 13,406,904 downwards.
AATTAGTTCTTTGAAAAGATCAACACTGGGGCTGGCCCAGTGGCACAGTGGTTAAGTGCGCACATTCTGCTTCAGCGGCCCAGGGTTTGCCAGTTTGGATCCCAGGTGTGGACATGGCACCACTTGGCAAGTCATGCTGTGGTAGGCATCCTATGTATAAAGTAGAGGAAGATGAGCACGGATGTTAGCTCAGGGCCAGTCTTCCTCAGCAAAAAGAGGAGGGTTGGCATCAGATGTCAGCTCAGGGCTAATCTTCCTCAAAAAAAAAAATAAAAGATCAACAAAGTTGACAATAGGGGAGAAGTCAAGTACGGTATTACTAATACTCTGGATCCAGTTCTACACCTCCAAAATAAAAAATAATTGCTCAATTCATTTCACTATACTCAAAGGCACTCTTTCTTTTTGAAAATAATGAAACATATGCATATTTGAAAAATACATTACACTGAGTAAGGGAAAGTAAATACTATTACACTGGGAAAAAATATATCCTTTAAAACAACAGAGGATAAAACCAGAATGAGTTAGAATGGGAGAAGTTAATTCTAAACACATTATACAGACAATGCTTCTCAAATTATCTATGAAGGACTAGTTTTTTGTTTTTTCATTCCAATTCATCATGGACCAATGCTTTACAACAAGTGAATTACTAGAAAATAGAGTGAAAAGCACCTAGACTGGTCTACATCCTATTCAACAAGACAAGTTCACTAACCACATGCTTGCATGTCACAGCACTGTCAAATTGAAATGAGCTTCTCAACACCTCAATTTCTGCACTTACCTTGTTGCAGATCTGTAATAAACAGTTGGTAAACTAGCACTGGTCTGCAGACTACACTTTGAGTAGCACTAGTAATGTCTGGGAAGGAACAATGCCGACTTTTGGTGTATAGCCTTGATACTGCTGCTGACAGTGAGAAATCTGTTCCTGCCATGAATTCACCAATAAAACCAGGATTTCAGAGAATGATGTAGTAAGAGGAGTGGCATAATCTCTACTTCTTAAATTCTCATTAAAACCCGGTTACCAAATCTCATAAATCATCATCCCACAGTAACTCCCACAACAGTCATTCCTTTCTGTTTACATTCCCATTAAATCAATTTGTAGGGTAAGGCCTGGTATCTTTATTTTTTAAAAGCCTGGAAGACCACTGCCGCTCACTTTCCTGCATTCATATCTGTGGCCTTACCATTACCTTCACCAAACTGCTCTTCTTTTAATTCTACTGAAATTCTAATCATCTTTCAAGGTAAAGCTAAAAAATGCCCAGGCCCCATGAAGCTTTCGCCAAGCTCCTCCTTTAGATACTATCCTTCTATCTTTTAAACTCATAACATGTTTCATATTTGAATGATTCTTTTACTATACCATCAACTCCTTTCTTTACTCCTTTGCAGCTACCCAAAACCTAGTAAAGCACTATCATACAGTTAGTTATTCAAATGGTTTCTCAGATCCATCATTTTCAGATTTAAAAAAATAAATAAATGGAAGCACAGATGGATAATTATTTTTCTTAAAGACATTTTACAAGAAATGGCATGTTTATAAGAAGCAGCTTACAGTAATAACCAACTTGCCTCTAGAAGGCTCTAAGAACAAGTGATGGAAAAGGAAAGATAACTGGGAACCTTGAAGCTATTGACTTAAAAGAATTCACACAATGACCACAAAGTTTTGGTAATGCAAACACACCTTTTACTAGCTATTTTACTTTAGTTTTCGGTGAGGAGGGAAAGAGTAGTGTTGCTAAGTGACACAATTTAAGGATTTCCTTGTGTTTATCTGAAATAAAACACCAGCAATGAATTTTATTTCCTTTCATTTAATCAATTCTCCCTTGTTTTCCCAAAATCTAACTTCTAAATAATTTTCTCTCTAATTTACCCATTTTAATAGGCTAGAGACTGAGAATAAAGCACAGAATCTGGACCATCATCAAGATCATTCAAAGGTTTGTACTCTATTTTTCAAGAATAAATTTTTACTTGATTTTGAATAGGTCATAATATCTCTGATTCAATTTTATCACCTTTTAAGGTTCTGATTAAAATTTAAATAATGTTTTAAATTTGTCCGTATATTCTGTGCTTCAAATGCATTTTGTCATGTAATCTTCCAACAGTGTCTGAGATGCTGTTATTTTAACTTTATAGACAAGTAAAGTATCTCTAAAAGTGTTAAGTAAATAATATAGCTGAGATCAGAACCCTTCTGACTTTCTCCACTATCTCCCCTTACTTACTAGCTATTTAATACTGAAGTTTCCTTGGGGATTAATTACTATCCACCACACTGGGCTGTTGCAGGGATTAAGCCAGGTAACACATGTCAAATGCTCAGTCCAGGACCTGCCACACACATAAGTGGTCAAAAATATTAGCTATTAGCCAATATATGACAGCTCTTCTATGAAAATGTTCACTCCTTAAAAACTTCTCAAAAATAGTGAAGAGATGGAACTGTATTTGTGTTCATGTGAAAAGTCAGCCAATTTACTTAGTAATTATTAGAATGTTAACAATTCCTGAGAACACAATACTCAACTTACGTATATTTTGGAGTATATCTAAATTCTGAAATCAATCCCCAAATAACGAATATTTAGATTGGTTCAAATTTTTCACTGCTCTAAACAATACTGCAGTGATCTATGCACTTATCCACTTACTTTCTTAGAATAAATACGAAGAGATGGAAATGCTGGTTTCAAAGGATATGCACATATACATTTTAAATTTTGATATTTAACAGTCAAAATGCCCTCTAATTTACATTCCACCAGCAATGTATGAAAGAATCTGTTTCCACATGTCTTGATAACATACGTTGCAATTTTTTCCAAATTTCATAAATTTTTAACAGTTCATAAAGAAATCAACTCTTGGGGCTGACCCCATGGCCAAGTGGTTAAGTTCACACGCTCTGTGTTGGTGGCCCAGGGTTTCACCAGTTCAAATCCTGGGCACGGACCTAGCAACGCTCATCAAGCCATGCTGAGGTGGCATCCCATGTGCCACAACTAAAATATACAACTGTGTACTGGGGGCTTTGGGGAGAAGAAGAAAAAAAAAGAAATTAACTCTTTTAAACATGTTGCAAATGTTTCCTAGTTTTGTTTGTCTTTTAACTGTTAATAATGATTTTTACTGTGAGAAATTTAAAAAAAATGTTTTGGGGGGGGGTCAAGAAGATTGGCCCTGAGCTAACATCTGTTGCCAATCTTCCTCTTTTTTTGTTTTTTCCTCCCAAAGTCCCATTACATAGTTGTATTTCCTACTTGTAGTTCATTCTAGTTCTTCTATGTGGGATGCTGCCACAGCATGGCTTGATGAGTGATGTGTAGGTGTACAACAAGGATCCAAACCAAGGAACCCGGGGTCACTGAAGTGGAGAGCACAAATTTAATTACTTGGCCATGGGGCTGGGCCCAGAAATTTAAAACGTTTTTATAGGCAAATTTATCAAACATTTCTGTGACAATTTCTAACTCTGGTGTAAGTTTTAAGAGTGGTCTTACCTATCCCAATACTTAAGATATATTTATTTATTTTTTCTTCCATTGTATACTGAAGAATTAGAACTATTTAGAATTTATTCTACATAAGACATAAAGTAGTGATCCATATTTTCTTATCCAGATGAGCATTTCTTCTTCTTGATCTTTATCTAGACCACCATTTAATGAAGCGGTCACGTGAGCTCCTTCTGTAGCAAATGGAAGCCATCTTTTTAAAATTTTACATCCTTTTTCAATGTAACTGTTCTTGACTACAAAAAGAACTGCAAAGCTTTCTTAGAGAAAAATATGAGATTTGTATTTACAAACACTAAGGAAGGCTTAAATAAATAGAGACTCCTTGGGATAAGAATACTAGATATCCTACAGATGTCAATCTCCTCTAAATGAAATCTATGGATTCAAGGCAATCCAATAAAAAAATTCTAACAATATTATTCATGAAATTTAACAAGCTGATTCTCAAAGTTATATGCACGAGCAAAAGGCCAAAATGCCAAAAGATCTGTATTAGGCTCCTGTGGCTGCTGTGACAAATCAGAGGTACAAACTTTGTGTTCTGTCTTCACATTGCCTTCTCCTCTGTGTCTATCTACAGGTCAGTTGAGGGAGCAGGGGAGTACACTTTAAAGCCAACGTGGTGTTGGCCTCAATGGACACAAGTTTTCTAAAAGTTAGATGTTATATAAGGGTCATGAAGATTTCTTTCAATAATGGAAGGGATTATCTGATAACCTCTGCCATAATGCCCTAAACATTTTTCAGATAATATCCTGGTTTTTTGTGTTTTATTTGTTCTTTGTTTTTTGTTAAAGATTGGCACCTGAGCTAACAACTGTTGCCAGTCTTTTTTTTCCTCCTGCTTTTTCTCCCCAAATCCTCCCATTACATAGTTGTATATTCTAGTTGTGGATCCTTCTTGTTGTGGCATGTGGGACACTGCCTCAATGTGGCCTGATGAGCAGTGCCATGTCTGCGCCCAGGATCTGAACCAGCAAAACCCTGGGCCGCTGAAGTGGTGCGCACGAACTTCACCACTTGGCCACGGGGCCGGCCTCCTGGTTTTTTGTTTTTGTTTGTTTTTCTATTTTAGATAGTGCAGACTTTAGATTCCGAACCAATTTATTTGCACAGGTACTAAAGACAACCTAAGGTTTCTTTCTGATCAGAATACTCACTTTACATGTTCTTTCTACCACTGTCAACTGAAAGGAAGTTAATTACAAAATAGCAACTTTGCTCTCCTCATACCTGATACATTCATTCATGAACCACATAACATTGACTGAGCATCTATTACATGCCAGGTGTGTGTTGAGTCTAAGGATATGAAGATGAAAAGACACACCTCTGCCCTCAGCAAGTTATCAGACACAGGCATGCAAATATAAATAATTACATTGCAATAAAATAACCAAATTACTAGAAGAAAAAATGTACAATGTAGGAAAAGCTCCTACGCCTACCTGGGAAGGCTTCACCAAAGCTATAAATAGATTTTGCCCTGAGACTTGAAGGAAGAGTAGAAGCTTTCGGCGTAAGAGTGATGGAAAGTAGTAGGGCACAGTAAACGTTATTAGCAAAAGCATATGCACCACAGAAACTGATTTCTCATTCAATATTGCTGAAATGTAAGGTACTAGACAGGGGTAACAAGAAGTTAAGACAATATGGTAGACAAAGATAAATTTATGTTGGGACACTTAGGATTTGAGGTGTCTGTGGGACACCCTTACATCTATTTATCTTTTCCAACCACATTGTTAAAGATGAAAGTTTCATGTCTTAGTAACCTGGAGGATGGTGATGTCATTTACAGAAACAGACAAAAAAAGAAAAACAATTTAGATTGTGTAGACATTTGATACTAGAAAGAGCAGATGTAACAAACATACTAATCACCTACTTCTCTATTTTCTCCAAGGTCTATTTCTATGACATGGATCCTTCTAAAAGAAGAGACATTAGATAATATATGAACACACACAAATTACGACTGAATTTAGAATTCAGAAAAATATGTTAACAACAATAACAATGCTTTCTTTTCTAAGACACTGAAAACTCATAAACCAACATGTTTCCTTCTTCACTTTAACTGACAGGAAATCTAAGAACCAAATTCAATGCCTCATAGCTATAATCAGCTCATCTCTGGAAACTGACAATGTTTCCTTTCTTTAAGTAGTGGGTATTCAGTTGTCTATTTTATCACTAATTGTTTTATTCCACCTTTATTCACTCCTGTAAGTCATGTAAAATCCTTCAGATACAGTAAAATCCATAATAAAAGAAGTATTAATGCAAAGATGACTCACAGTATTTGAAACAGCTTGTTTTACTAAGCAAATTAATCAGTACCATTGTTTATGTAAATAATCTACTCAGTAAATCACTTCTTCATAAATATACAAAGAGAAAGTATTTTAATGAAGTCAATTAATTTTTCAAATCAGTAAGTTTAAAATTAAAGAATATAAAGAGTATATACAAATTAAAAAACATAAAAGGGTTGAATGTCATGCATATAAGATTACTTACTACCTTTGTATATCAAACCCTTAAAAATATATTCAAATATCAAATTAGTTTATTTTTATAGGCAGTTTATAGTTCATAATTACTCCTACACATTTTCAGATTTCCAACCAAATCTTGTCCAAGCGAATCTATGCCATTTTTATTTATTTAATGAACATATAGTGCTTATTTCTGTCCTTATATATTACCATTCATACCTACTGCACACTAGTTATTTATTTTTCTGATTTTAGATATTTTAATCTAATTTTCTTTGTGAAAACATTAATATATTCAGACTGGAGACAAAAATCAGATATTTTTCATTAATCACTTAAATTTCTTCTCAACAAAAAAAGTAAAAAATGGACACCAGGTTGCTTTGTATGAAGCCAATTTTCAGTCTCATTCATTTAAGACAACCTCTTATTATCAGCATCTTATGTCCAACTGCTGTTTATGTTTCAGAGTTTTTTGTAATTTTTGTTTGTTTCAAGCAGGTATGGACATCAGGTGAGGGAAGTCATTCCTGACAAATGACAAACAAATGAGTTGCCCCTTCAACTGCTCCAGCTTACTGACTTAAGAGTTGCCAGTCAGGGCCAGCCCCATGGCCTAGTAGTTAAGTTTGCATGCTCTGCTTTGGCGACCCAGGGTTCATCAGTTCGAATCCTGGGTGTGGACCTACACACCGCTCATCAAGCCATGCTGTGGCTGCACCCCACAAAGAAGAACTAGAATGACCTATGCACTGGGGCTTTGGGGAGGAAAAAAAAGGTGATTGGCAACAGACATTAGCTCAGGGCCAATCTTCCCCCCTTGCCCAAAAAATGCTTAAGGCAAGTCCCAGACCATTGGAAGGGCACAATAAATGCTAGCTCTTAAAAAAAAAAAAAAAAAAAAAAGGAGTTGCCAGGCCATGGTGAGAGGAAAGGGAATCCAGGCAGAGCCAGTGGAATTTATGAGTCAGTCATAGAGACTAAGATAATTAGAGTTCACAGGACAGAGCACAGAAGAGAGGAGAGATGTGAGAACCCAGGAGACTGGAGACAGCCCCCTTCCAGTATAACCATAACATACTTGTTAGGAAACGTCCCAAGACGGAAGAAAGAACTACGTGAAAGAATTTGAGAGAATACTAGCAGATGCTCACATAAGAACAGGAACAGTGCTGGTTCCCAAGAGTTGGGCTACAAAAAACACTTGTAATTTGCAAGGCATTGAGTAGAATACTCAGGAAGGTATTGCCTCATAGTAGGTAATAATTAACCTTAGATGATGCACTCAACAAATCATAAAAGCAAGACATGTAATGATCAAACAGTTTTCAAGTAATTTAACTGCATCCCAGATAAAAGACCATGAATTTATAGGAATACGAAAATATCCAAAAGCTAAGAAGGTAAAATTTGCAATATCAGAAATTTAAAGATTACTCTACTTACAAAGCAGCACAAAAACAACCCAGAATGAGAAGAAAAATCAAGTGATTAAAATTGACCCAGAATTGACAGAGATGTTAGAATGAGCACAGAAGTATATCACTATTTTAATTATATTTCATATGTTCACAAAGGTAAGAAGACATGTAGATGATATAATTATTTACTTATTTACCCAAAATGTACAATGTCTAAAATGAAAAAAATAAATGAAATGAGATTAATGGCAGATTGTATGTAGCAGAAGAAAAGACTAGTGAACTTGAAGACACAGCAATAGAAACTATCCAAGATAAAACAGAGAGTAAAAAGAATCCAAAAAAAAGGATGTCAGTTCTTTTAAAGCTATGAGACTTTCCAATATACTAATAATACTTTCTAATATGCTAATCTAATATTAATAGTTTATAACATACTAATAAATGAAATTCCAAAAAGAAGAGAGGGGAGAAATTAGTGGGAAAAAATGGCCAACATTTTTCCAAACTTTCTAAAACCATAAACCCACAAATCTGAGAATCAATAAACCACAAGCCAAGAAATATTAAGAAAACTACCCCACAGCACATCATAATCAAATTACTCAAGATAAACGATGGAGAAAATCTCAAAAGTAGCCAGAAAAAAACATGACCTTTCATACAGAGTAAGATAAGGATGACAGCACAGTTGTCAGAAACAAGGCATACAAAAAGTGGAGTAAAATCTTTAAAGGATAAAGGAAAAAAGCTATCAACCTAGAATCATAAATGGAGCGAAATCTTTCAAAAAAGAAGGCAAAATAAAGACTTTTTCACACAAACAAAAACATAAGGAATCCATCACCAGCAGACCATGATCACAGAAAAAATGTTAAAGTCCTTCAGGCAGAAACAAAACGATACTAGATGGATGGAAATAGCTATCTCTGTAAAGAAATGAGAGCACTGCAAATGGTACTACATGAGTAAATATATGCCTTTTTCTTATTATTTAAAACTCCTAAAAGATAACTACCTATACCTATTATATAAACAACATAATGTAGGGTTTATAATATGTATAAGCAAATGTTGTCACCAAAAAAGTATAAAGGTTGGGGGGAGAATTGGAGGTACTCTTGTAAAGTTCTTACACAACACGAGAAGTGGTATAATATCACTTAATAGTGGAATCTGGTAAGTTATAGATGTATACTATAAATCATAAAGCAATCACTAAAATAAACAATTATAGCTAATAAGTCAACAAAGGAGATTTAAGAAAGAGTTGCAAATTTATTAAACTAATACCAAAAAAGGCAAAAAAAGGGGAAGAAAGGGAACTAAGGACAGGCAAAATAGAAAACAAGCAGCAAGATGACAGACTTAAATTTAACTAAATCAATAATGACATTAAATGTACACCATCCAGATCTGAATAAATAGTTGTTATGGTCTGAATCTGAACAGAAAAATTACAAGTAAGGAGACTGAATCAGTAATAAAAAATCTCCCAAGAGAGAAAAGTCCAGGACCATATGGCTTCACTGGTGAATTCTACCAAACATTTAAAGAAGAAGTGATAACAATCCTTCTCAATCTCTTCCACATAACAGAAGAGGAGGGAACACTTCTAAACTCATTTTACAAGGCCAGCATTACCCTAAAACCCAAACCAGACAAGGACACTACAAAAAAAGAAAATTATAGGTCAATATCTCTGAAGAACACAGATGCAAAAATCCTCAACAAAATATTAGCAAAGTGAACTCGAAAATACATTAAAAGGAGCATAACCATGATTAAGTTGGATTTATTCCAGGCATGCAAGGATGGTTCAACAACCACAAATCAATAAATGTGATTCACCACATTAACAAAGTGAATAAAAACCACATGATCATCTCAATAGGTACAGAAAAAGCATTCAACAAAATTCAACATCCAATCATAATAAAAACTCTCAACAAAGTGGAAATAGAGGGAATGTACCTCCAAATAATAAAGGCCATATATGACAAGCCCACAGTTAACATCATACTCAACATGAGAAGCTGAAAGCTTTTCCTCTACGATCAGGAACATCTTTCAACATAGGAAGTCCTAGCCAGAGCAGTTAGACAAGAAGAAGAAATAAAAGCCATTTAAATCTGAGACAAAAAAGTAAAATTGTCTAAATTACAGATGACATGATCTTATATATTAGAAAACCTAAAGACTCTACCAAAAAACTGTTAGAACTAATAAACAAATTCAGTCAAGTTGCAGGATATAAAATTGATATACAAAAAACAGTTGCATTTCTATACACTAACAACGAACCGTCAGAAACAGATATTAAGGAAAAAATCCCATTTACACTTGCATCAAAAAGAATAAAATATCTAGGAACAAATTTAACCAAGGAGGTGAATGATCTGTACACTGAAAACGACAGGACATTGACAAAAGAAACTGAAAAAGACACAAATAAATGGAAAGATTCCATGGTCATGGATTAGGAGAATTAAAATTGTTAAAATGTCTGTACTACCCAAAGTGATCTACAACTTCACTGCAAACCCTATGAAAATTCCAATGGCATTTTTCACACAAATAGCAAAAACAATCCTAAAATTTGTATGGAACCACAAAAGACCCCACATAGCCAAAGCTATCCTGAGAAAGAACGAAGCTGGTGGCATCGCACTCCCTGATTTCAAACTATTTTACAAAGCTATAGTAATCAGAACAGTATGGTACTGGCATAAAAACAGACACAAGACCAATGGAACAGAATATAGAGCCCAGAAATAAATCCATACATAAATGGTCAACTAGTTTACAAGAAAGTAGCCAAGAATATACAAGAGGGAAAAGATTATCTCTTCAATAAATAGTGTTGGGAAAACTGGACAGCAAGATTCAAAAGAATGAAACTGTACCACTATCTTACACCATACACAAAAATTAATTCAAAATGGATTAAAAGCTTGAACATAAGACCTGAAACCATAAAACTCCTAGAAGAAAACATAGGCGACAGGCTCCTTGACATTGATCTTGGTGATGATTTTTTGGATTTGACAAAAATGCAAAGAAAATAAAAGCAAAAATAAACAACCAGGATTACACCAAACTAAAAAGCTTCTGTAAAGCAAAAGAAACCATCAACAAAATGAAAAGGCAACCTTTGGAATGGACCAAATATTTGTACATTGCATATTTCATAAGGGGCTAATATTCAAAATATATAAAGAACTCATGAAACTGAATAGTAAAACCATATAGAATCCGATTAAAAAGTGGGCAGAGGAAATGCAAAGACATTTTTTCAAAGAAGACATACAGATGGGCAACAGGGACATGAAAAGGTGCTCCACATCACTAATCACCAAGGAAATGCAAATCACAACCACAATGAGATAACACCTCACACACCTTAGAATGGCTATTATCAAAAAGAAATAACAAATATTGGTGATAATGTGGAGAAAAGGGAAACCTTGTGCACTGCTGGTGGGAATTTAAGTAAGAACAGCCACTATGGAAACAGTATGGAAGTTTCTCAAAAAATTAAAAATAGAACTACCATATGATCCAGCAATTCCACTTCTGTATATATACCTGAAGGAAAAGAAATCACTACCTTGAAGTGTTATCTGCACTCCCATATTCATTGCAGCAGTATTTATAGTAGCTAAGATGTGGAAACAACTTAAGTGTCCACTGACGGATGAATGGATGAAGAAAATGTGACATATAACATGTGTGTGTGCGTGTGTGTGAAATGTTATTTAGCCACAAAAAAAGAAGAAAATCCTGCCATTTGCTACAATATAGGTGGACCTTGAAGTCGTTACGCTAAGTGAAGTAAATCAGAGAAAGAGAGACTGTATAATCTCACTTATATGTGGAATCTAAAAACGCGAACTCATACAAACAGAGACCAGAAGGGTGGTTGCCAGAGGCAAGGACTGGGAGTGGGGGAAATGGGTGAAGGTGGGCAAAAGGTACAAACTTCCAGTTATAAGATAAATCAGTTCTGGGGTTGTAACATACAGCATGGTGACAAAGAAAAAAAATGCACGTCATCCAAACACAATTAAAAGGCTAAGATTATCAGATGAGATAAAAAAGTAAGACTCAACCATATGCTGCCAACAAGAAATCCACTTCAAATACAAAGACACAAATACATTTAAAAAACAGGAAAATATACACCCTCCTAACACTAGTAAATGAAAGTGGAAGTTATATTACTTTAAATATTACATATAATATAATAAATATATAAATATTTTATATTACTATAATGCTACATTACTATTAAGTAGATTCCAGAGCAGAAACTATTACCAGGGACAAAGAGATCATTTCATAACAACACAGGAGTGAATTTACCAAGAGAAAGTAATAATCCTAAATGTTTAGGCACTTAGAGCTTGACAATACATGAAACAAAACCTGATAGAACTGCAAAAAGAAACAGACAGGGGGGCCGACCCCGTGGCTGAGTGGTTAAGTTTGGGTCCTCTGCTTTGGTGGCCCAGGGTTTCACAGGTCAGATCTGGGCACAGACCTAGCACCCACCGCTCATCAAGCCATGCTGAGGCGGTGTCCCACATAGCACAACCAGAAGGACCTACAACTAGAATATACAATTATGTACTACTAGGGAGCTTTGGGGAGAAGAATAAGCAAAAAAAAAAAAGAAGAAGAAGACTGGCAACAGATGTTAGCTCAGGTGCTAATCTTTAGGGGAAAAAAAGAAAGAAATGGACAAACCCACAATTATAGTCAGAAACTGCAGCCCCCTCTCAATAATTGATAAAAACAAGTAGACAGAAATCCAGCAAGGATACAGAAGACTTGAACAACACTATCAAACAAGTTGTCCTAATTGACATTTTAAATCACTCAACCCAAAAAAGCAAAATATATATTGTTCCCAAGTGCATATGTAACATTTATCAAGTTAAAACACACTTTGGACTACCAAATTTCAACAAATTTTAAAGAATTCAAGTCTTAAGACATATGTTCTCTGACTATAATGGAATTAAATTAGAAATCAATAACAGAAAGATATCTGAATAATCCACAAATATTTGAAGCTAAAGACACTTCTAAATAACCCATGGAATCAAAGCAGCAATCAAAAGAGAAGTTAGAATGCATTTTGAACCTAACTGAAAATGAAAATACAAAATGCCATAATTTGTGGGATGCTACTTACGGGAAAATTGGTATCACCAAATGCCTATAGTAGAAAGAAAAAAGGTCTCAAATCAATAACCTCAGATTACATCTTAAGAAACTAGAAAAAGAACAAATTAAATTAAAAAGAGCAAATTAAACTAATTTTTAAAAAGTAAATGGGAAATAAAGATAAAAGCAGAAATCAATGAAATAAAAACAGAAAAATAGAAAATAAAGCCACAAGCTGGTTCTTTTAGAAGATCAATAGAGTGATAAGCCTCTAGTCAGACTGACCAGGAAAAGAAATACAAATTATTAACATCAGGAATAAGAGAGGTGACATCACCACAGATTCTACAATTATCAAAAGGATAATGAGGGAGCGTTATGAACTACTTTCTAACTATAAATTTGTTGACTTATATGAAATGAGAAAATTCCTTGACAAACACAAACGGCAATGCTCATTCAAGAAGAAATAGATAACGTGAATAGCCCTCTATCTATTAAAGTAGTTAAAAACCTTCCCTCAAAGAAAACTCCAGATCCAGATGGCTCCACTAGTGTATTCTACCAAACACTTAAGGAAAAAATAATACCAATTCTACACGAACATTTCCAGAAAATTGAAAAGAAAGGAATTAATTAATCAATACTGTTAGGCTTCTCAATTAATACTATGAGGCTAACATTACCTGGTATCAAAACCAAAAACATTACAAGAAAATACACACCAATATCCCTCATGAACATAAATACAAAAACTATAAACAAAATTGTAGCATATCAAATCCAACAATATATAAAAATGACAATACATCATGACCAATTGAGGTTTAATCCCAGGATTGCAGAGTTGATTTAACATTTGAAAAACCAATGACTGTAATTCATCATACCAACAAATGAAAAAAGAAAAACATCTGTTCATCTCAAGAGAAGCAGAAAAAGCATGTGACAAATCCAATATCCATTCCTGATGAAAACTCTCAGCAAACTAGGAATAGAATGGAACTTTCTCAACATGATAAAGAGCATCTATGAAAAACCCACAGTTAACATCATATTGTATGATAAAAAATTGGTTCCTTTACCCTTGAGATCAAGAACAAGACAAAGACATCCACTCTAACCACTTCTATTCTACACTGTACTAGAGGTTCTAGCGACTTCAATAAGCAAGAAAAAGAAATAAAGGCATCAAGATTGGAAAAGAAGAAATAAAACTGTCTTTACTCACAGAAAATGAGGCTGTCTATGTAAAAAATCCAATGGAATCTATAAAAAACTGATAGAATAAGTGACTTTAGCAATGTTCAGGATACCAGCTCAATATACCAAAACCAACTGTATTTCCTTACACTACCAACAAACAATCAAAAATGGATATAAAGATATGGGGCTGGCCCCGTGGCCGAGTGGTTAAGTTCACGCGCTCCGCTGCAGGCGGCCCAGTGTTTCGTTGGTTTGAATCCTGGGCGCAGACATGGCACTGCTCATCAAACCATGATGAGGCAGCGTCCCACATGCCACAACTAGAAGGACCCACAACGAAGAATATAATACAACTATGTACTGGGGGGCTTTGGGGACAAAAAGGAAAAATAAAATCTTAAAAAAAAATGGATATAAAGATACTATTTATAAAAACATCAAAGTAGAAAATATTTAGAGATAAGTGACAAAAGATATGTAAAATCTGTACATTAAAAACTACAAAACACTGCTAGAAAAATTAAAGAAGCCCTATATAAATGGAGAAATATCCTTTGTTCATGAGTCAGAGAATTCAATATTGTTGACAATTTTTCCCAAATTGACCCATAGAGGCATCACAATCCCAAGCAAAATCCCAGCAAGAATTTGTTATTTATTTAAAAAATTATTTTGGAAATCGACAAGCTAATCTTAAAGCTCATATGTAAAGGACCTGGCACAGTCCGTCCCCCTTGCCCCCAAAAAAACCTTTGAAAAAGAAGAACAAAGTTGGAGGGACAATACTACCTGATTTCAAGATTTATTACCAAGTTACAGGAAAAAAAAAAATTGTGGTATTGGCACCAACACAGACAAATAGATTGCTGGAACAAAACAGAGAGTCCATAAATAGGCCCACACATATAAAGAAAACTGAGTTTTGGAAAAAGTAGAAAGCAACTCAGTGGAGAAAGGGCAGTCTTTTTCAACAAACGGTGCTAGAACAATTGTATATCCATATGCAAAATACAAATTTCAATCCATATCTCAAATCATACTTACAAAGTTAACTCAAGATGGACCACAGACCTAAATATAGATCCTAAAACTATAAAACTTCAAGAAAAAGCATAGGAGAAAATCTTTGTGACCTTGGCTTAGGCAAAGATTTTAGATACAACACCAAAAGCATGAACTATAAAAGAATAAATTGATATATGGACTTAACGAAAATTAAGAATTCCTACTCCTTCAAAGAAAACTTTAAGAGAATTAAAAGACAATACAAAGACTGGGGGAAAAAAATCTTTGCAAATCATATATCTGATAAAGTATTTGCATCCAGAATACATAAAGAATTTTCAAAACTGAATAAGAAAGCAAACAACTCAATTTAAAAATAAGTAAAAGATGTGAACAGACACTTTATTAAAGAAGTTATACAATGGTAAGTAAGCACATGAAAAGAAGCTCAAAATTATTAGATATCGAGGAAACACTAATATAGGCACGACATACTTATTACATATAGTGGTTGAAATTAAAAAGACTGGCCATACGAAGTCGTGTTGGTGCAACTGTGGAGGAACTGGAACTCTCATACACTGCTGGTGAGAATGTAAAATGGTAAAAAACCATAAGGCGATTTCGTAAAAAGTTAAACACACAATCACCCTATCATCCAGCCATTCCATTCATAGGTATTTATCCAAGAGAAAAGAAAGCATACGTCCAGAGAACAAGTACACCTCACAGCAGCTGTACCTGTAGCAGCCCAAAACTGAAAGCAATCCACATGTCCATCAACAGGTTAATGGATAATCAAATCGTGGCATACCTATACAATGGAATACTACCCAGAAATAAAAACAATGTACTATTGACACACGACACAATAATATAGATGAATTTCAAAATAATAAGGCTGAGTAAAACCAAACAAAGAGTAAATACTGCATAATTCCATACATATATAAAACTCTAGAAAATGCAAACTAATCTAGAGTGACAGCAGATCTGTAGTTGCCTTGGCGGGGCGGAGGGGGGGCCAGGGCAAGAAGAGGTAGGAGGAAGGGATTGCAAAGGGGCAAAAAGAAACTTTGAGAGGTTACAGATATATTTGTTATCTTGTCTGGATATGTTCCTAATCTTGAATGTCATGATGGTTTCACAAGGTATATGTATGCCAAAAATTATTCAATTATACACTTTAAATATATGCAATTTATTGTATGTTAATTATACCTCAATAAAGCTATTAGATTGATCCAACAATGATCAATATATTTATCAGCTAAATAAGCACTCATCTTTTTATTTTTAAATCAAGAAGACTGATCTGTTACCTTGCCACAGAAGAAAATTAACACTCAGTCAATATCCATTACACGCCAGGTATTATGTTCGCCACTTTACACATGCTAACTTAATATCATTATCTTAAAGCTATTAACTGTTAAAAAAAGAAAAAGGTGCAGGGAGAGAGGGTAACATGAAACTTTAGAAATTAGACAAGACTTTATCTCTATTTTTTAAAAACGCTAACTTGCAAGTTCCTACAAATCAAATATATAGCAATATCAATGAACACAGCAGATTAAAATTTAAATTCTTCAGAGTCAAGTTCTATAAATCCAGCAGGAATTGTCCTACAGTGAGAACACATATTAGGAAAAAGGTTTACACTTGATGCTTAAATTATGTTCTCATATATTCGGATTAACTGAATTCTCCTATAAATACCCTGGGTGAATGGCAGTTCAATTTAAAATTTAAAAATATAGTTCAAAAACAAACAACCCAATTAAAAAACGGGCAGAGGACTTGAATAGGCATTTTTCCAAAGAAGGCATACAAATGGCCAACAGGCACATGAAAAGATGCTCAATATCACTAATCATCAGGGAAATAGAAATTAAAACCACAACAGATACTACCGCACACCTGTCAGAATGGCTATTATCAACAAGACAAATAATAACAAGTGTTGAACAAGGATGTGGAGATAAGGGAACACTCATACACTGCTAGTAAGAATGTAAATTCATGCAGCCACTATGGAAAACAGTATGGAACTTTCTCAAAAAACTAAAAATAGAACTACCACACAATTAAGCAATTACACTTCTTGGCATTTATCCAAAGAAAGTGAAAACACTAATTTGAAGAGAGAGATGCACCGCTGTGTTTACTGCAGCATTATTTACAATAGGCAAAATATGGAAGCAACCTAAGCGTCCATTGATAGATACATGGATAAAGAAGATATGGTACACATATATGTGTATATATATATATCCAATGCACTATTACTCAGCCATAAAAAAATGAAATCTTGCCATTTTCGATATAGATGGACCTACAGGGTATTATGCTAAGTGAAATAAGTCAGAGAAAGACAAGTAACATATGATTTCACTTATACGTGGAATCTAAAAAACAAAACAAACGAACAAACAAAACAAAACAGAAACAGACTCGTAGATACAGGAAAAAAAACTGGTGGTTATCAGACAGGGGAAGAAGGGGGGGGGGGTGGGCAAAATAGGTGAAGGGGATTAAGAGGTACAAACCTCCAGTTATAAAATAAATAAGTCATGGAGACCTAAGCTACGGCATAGGCAATATAGTCGACAATACTGTAATAATTTTGTATGGTGACAAATGGTAACTAGACTTACTGTGGTGATCATTTCATAAGGTAAATAAATGTTAAATCACTATGACATACACCTGCAACTAACAGGCTAGTGTGTCAATTAAAAAAACATTTCAGATGGGACCAAAAAAAAAAAATCCTGTGTAATTGGCAATGCCCAATTACTTTGCAAACTAGTTTCCTCATAGGGTTAACTTTATGTAAAAACTGCACCTGCTTCCAAAAAGGATTTGCAGTGGCTCTTCCACCTGCAAAACCAGGTAGCTGACTGGTGGACCTCTAAGACGCCTTCCAACCTTTGTTACTCTACTTTCTCCCACTCATCTTCTTAGGAATTACATTAACCATATTTCAAACAAAATAACTATAACTATTTAAAGATATAATACATAAACTAATATATTAGAACGAAGTATAGCATTTGAAGATCCATCTTTTACTCTGTATTTTAACAAGGTTTCTAAACTTCAGTACTATTGACATTTAGAGCTAGAATACTATTGTGAGGGACTATCCTGTGCATTTTAAGATGTTTAACAGCATTCCTACTACCCACTAGATGCCTGTAACACCTCCACCCAGTTGTGACAACCAAAAGCGTCTCCAGACATTGTCAGTGTCCCCTGGAGGGCAAAACTGTCCCTGGTTGAGAACTACTGTTCTAAAACTACAGACTGTATTAATCCCTCTGTATTGACTACCTCCAATCACAGGGCAGGGAGTGTGAAAGCCTGTTCTGCATCTAAAGGCTCTTAAGGATATTTTAAATGTTTATATACAGTATATGTTCCATTTTTTAAAACCCCATAAGTTACTAAAAAGCAAAAAGGTTTTCTTAAACTATTGTTTTGTTTTCAAGCCAAGGAAGCGAGGCCCTACAAAATATCTGACATGTGTGACCTCTTAATTTAGATCATGTCTCCCAGATGGAAAAAACTTCTGTGCCAAAGAAATATATGAACCATTCTGTAATCACTTTACGACTAAAGAATTATGGCAGCTAATTTAGGAAATGTCAATACACTACTGGAACTCAACTTTATAGCTCTGCCATTACCAAACCCACAGTCTGTCCCAAGTAGGTGTCAAATTCCATTAAGTCTTCGATTTCAAACTGCCATTATCTGATACATCTCCTACACTTCACACATTAACTTTCTCTCTCACTCTCTCAGCCAAATCTTTTCTTCAATGACTTAACTCTGAAGTAGAATGAAAATAAAAAGATCACAATCTCAACTATACTTAGAAGACATATTTCCTTGAAAAACTGGGCTTCTTTTTATACTGCTAAACTGAATTTAACTGCTTTCTTACTATTCCACAGGAATAAATACAACTTACTTGTGACATAGATGAGCTGTCATAAATGTAGGAAGAGTAAAAAAAACAAATGAGACAGAAATCTGGGCTCCAGCTCTGGCTCTGCCTTCTAGCAGCTAGACGACCACTTAACATTCCCAAACTTCAGCTTTCTCTTTTGTAAAAAATGGAGGATGATAATGTCTACCTCTCGAGTTATTGCGAGGATTAATTAAAATTTATATGAAACCATTCCGTAAACAGTAAAGCACCCTACAGACGCTGGGTAAGATTGGTGGTATCCTGCTGGCATAAGTAAACACTATAGTAGAGAAACATGCACCTCAAATAAGGGACTTATCTCACTGAATAAACGTCACTTTTCAAAACAAACACTCATTTAGGAAGAGAGCTTGAGATAAACTCTGAACTAGGATTCAGGCATCTGGGTTCTAAACTCAATTCTGCCATTAACTCTCTACCAACAGAGGCAAACTAATTTTCCTTTTAACCTCAAATTTCATCTAAAAACATCCAAGTACCAGAGAAGATATTCCATACGTATCATTACAGCTCTCCTCAGCCTACGAAATGACCAAATATCCGAAAGATTCGTTTCACACTATCACACTGCCAGCAAAACAGAAGTCGAGGGCAACAAACGGTAAGAAAATTTTAATTAAATAAAAACAGAATTCCATACAATTCTCCAGAAGCAACGCAAACGATAAACCACCCTGTTTTCTCTACTTAATAATAGTTCTCCCTCTAAATGACAGCAGTGATGAACAAGGTGCATTAACAGAAGGGCGGGGCTCTTTCCCACAGGCTTTTGGGGAACCACCCACTTCCCAAAGAGGTGTAACTGCTTCCTCCTTGCCCTCAGCAGCCAAGAAACTTGAGAGATGAAGGTTTACATTGTCTGAGAACGTTTTTCCCTTTCCACTTGGGTGGGGACGGCGGTCGTCATACAGACGTCTGACAAACATATCCCACAAACACCAGGATCCACTACATCCAATCTCCCGAAAGTCTAAAAAAGATCGAAGTTTTTTAGAATAACACTAGTTTTTAAAAGTGAGTTCGGACTACTAACTCAGACCGAGATGAGCCCGTGTTGGTGGGGCTCAATGTCTGCCAACGGCCAAGTTTTCGCCTCCCCAGACGAGCCGCCCTCGCGCGCCCCGCAGAGCGCCGCCGCGCCCTCCTCGCCCGCCTCGCCCGCGCCGCGCCGCGCAGGGCCGCAGGGGGAGCCCCGGGGCCCCCGAGAGGGCGGGCCGGCCACCCCCGGCCTCCGGGCGCCGCCGCCCTCGCTCCTCACCGATGACGATGCGCAGGTGCTTGAGGCGGGTGAGCGCGTCCTTCTTGGTGTCCAGCACCTTCTGGGTGGACTTCTTCACGTCCCCGTGCGGCTTCTTGGAGAACATCCTGCCGCGGCCGCGGCCACGGCCGACTGCGGCCCCCTCCCGGCCCGGGCGCGGGCCGGCGGCGGAAAGTGGAGGCAGTGGGCGGGGAGCACACTAGCGCGGGCGGCTCATTCACTCCCCGGCCCGGCGGGCCCCGGCGCGGCCGACTCCTCCCAGCCCCAGGCCAGGGCCGCCACCGTCCCCCGCCTCGCGCCGCCGCTGCAAGGCACCCTCGGCTCGGGCCTCAATATGGCGGATCCCTCGCCAGCCCTGCACGGAGCCAGGGAGACCCGGCTGGCCCGCTCGCCGCCGCCGCCGCCCGCTTCCTGCGGCCGCCGCTCGCCGCCACAGGCCGGGCCGGCCCCGGAGCCGCGGAGGTGGGGCGCTCGCAGGCAGCGGCACCACGCCGCTCTCCCTGAGGCCCCCTTAAGGTTAAAGCTTCTTTAGCAGCTTAGACCCTGCAGAGGCCGCAACGGAGACGGAGTGTGGCGATGGGGTTTCACGACTCTGCCGTCGCTGGCGAATGGTCCCCGTGGCAACCGCCTTCTGACGTCAAGGGTACTTGACGTCATGCCGGCGTGAGATCATCCGTGGCATTACCCACCTTTTATTTCCTGTGTAAGCGGCCACAGGAGGAGCCCAAGGAAGTCAGGGAAGGTAATTACTGCGTGCGCCTCTGTCAGCAGTGACTCCCAGCCAAACTCCCAAACTAGTGTCGTGTAGTTTTTGTTTAAAAAGGCCCTTCATCTCCACTGTTTACTATGTCATGGTAACTTAGGAAGATAGCTCCAAAACATCAAAGCAGGCGTGCAGTACATTTTAGATCCAATTCGAAAGGCCTTGCTTCTAACAGCCCTTCATTTCCTCAGTTGACTTTTGTTTAAAGAATTTTTGCTTGTTTTGTAAAGTGATGATTAACAATTTACTGTAGTTTAGAGATTTGTGGGGTTATAGCACATCTTCTTGGTTAAAATTATCTTGCACAAATAAATGAATTCTCCAAAAAGCATTCTGTAACAGAGGAAAAAATTGCAAAGAAATCTGGAGAACTTTCAGGGTGAATTTTCTTAATAAGAGTTCACAAATCCAAGAGAAAAATACTAGGGCGCAGGTAGAAAAATTGGTAGAGAACATGAAAAAACTCACGAAAGTGTATACTCATAACTAAAACGTGAAAAATGTTCACACTCGTTAACTTTTTAGAATCAGATTAAAACAATATTTCTAACAATTTGTAAACAACTTTATTAAGGTGTAGTTGGTATACAATAAACTGCCCCTTTTCAAAGTGTACAATTTGGTAAGTTCGATATTTGCATACACCCATGAAAACATCACCACAATCAAAATAGTGAGCATATGCATCACCCCCCACATTTTCCTCTTGCCTCCTTGGTAGTCCCTTCCCCTCACTGCCCTACCCCCGGTCTCCAGGCAAGCACCGATCTGCTTTCTGTCACTTGGAGTTTGCATTTTCTAGAGTTTTATATAAATGTAAGCATACAGTATACTCTTTTTTGTCTGCCTTCTTTCACTTAATATAATTTAATTTTTAACAATAATGTCGGTCAAACGGTAAAGTTTATTTTTAAATTAGCCATCTTCCCGCTGATGAGAGTGAAAGCACACATTCCTATTGCTTGCTGAGAAGCAGCATTAATTACTACAAGCTTCCTGGAAATTAAAATTTGGCATTATGTTTCCAGACACTTACAAATGTTTATATACTTTGATTCATTAGTTCCACTTTTAGAACTCTATTCTAAAAAATCAGAAATGAGAAAAATATTTATGTAAAAATATTAAAGCATGATTTATAATATCGAAAGGTTGGAAACAATATGAATGTCCATCAGAAAGAAGATGAATGTCCAAGAGGTGGAATGTTATGCAATCATGAAAATTATAATATGAAGACTCTTTAATGACATAGGAAATAGTCAAGACGATATTAAGTGAAAACGCAGATACAAAACTGAAAATATGTATGTTATCAAAACTGCGAAAGAAATTATGTACATAAAATATAGTTAGAAAAATGATGAAAAAATAGTCCAAAATTGTGATTATAGCTACAAAGTGGAATTACAATTGATTTTAATTTTCTTCTTTATGTTTAGTTTAGTTTCTCTTTTTTTATTGCTTTTACAATTTAAAAAACAATAAATACAATTTAAAAACAAAAAATACAATTTAAAAAAATTTAAAAAGTTTTCTTAAAGAAAATTAAGGAAATCTAATATACCAATTTTAAACTTAACAAAACAAATTAAAATATATATATGGGAATAGAAACTCCTTGAAAACAAGGGCTTTTAAAAAAAAATTATGTCCTGTTAGGACACAGAATGAATATTTGTTGATTTTTAAATTGTTATGTTTACGTTAGAAAATGGTTTCTTTTGATAGTAGAAGAGTCATCTGATCCCATGATTCTGACTATTATTTATTTGGTAATTTTAGACACCTGTGTCCCTACCTGTACCCCCGCCCCCCAAGGCTCTTTTATGAGATGCTAATTGGACCTCACCATTTAGAGGTTCCACAAGCTACTCAAATTCCATATATACAAAACTGCAATTGTCATCTTTCTCCTCCCTCCTCCCAAACCTGACTCTTCCTCCTTCATTAAACATCCCTGTTGAAAATACCTCTCTCAGTCCAGTTTTTCAATCCAGAAGCTAGAATCATCTTGAGGATTCTTCTCTCTCTCCTCTCTTGTCCAGTCCAATCAGTTACCAAGAACTGATGATTCTACTTCCTAAATCTTTCTTGACTTGGTCCTCTTCTCTCCATTGTCACAACCTTTGTTCATATGCAGGATTTCATGTCTAGCCCTGTGTGCTAGAAATGGCAGTAGTTTCCTCCTTACTCCGACATCTTAGTAGGATTTGAGTGTCCCCTCCTTTTTTTGTTTTTTGGTTTTTGTTTTTTGGTGAGGAAGATTGGCCCTGAGCTAACATCTGTGCCAGTCTTCCTCTATTTTGTATGTGGGACGCCGCCACAGTATGGCTTGATGAGCAGTGTGTGGGTCCGCAAGATCTGAATCCGTGGACCCCGGGCCGCCAAAGCAGAACGCACGAACTTAACCATTACACCACTGGGTCAGCCCCCATCCACTCCTTTTTAAGTAAATTTTAAGAGTTAAAAAAAAATACCCAAGGGGCTGGCCCAGTAGTGTAGTGGTTAAGTTCACGTGCTCCACTTTGCCAGCCTGGGGTTCGTGGGTTCAGATCCTGGGTGCAAACCTACGCAATGCTGGTCAAGCCATGCTGTGGCGGCATCCCACACACAAAATAAAGGAAGACTGGCACAGATATTAGCTCAGGGACAATCTTCCTCACCAAACAAAACAAAACAAAACAAAAAAACCCAATAGTCTTATCTTCTTGCACTCACTACTTGAATATCTGTGTTAATGAAGAAAAGAAATGGCATGGGTAAATCAAGATATTGTTTCTTTTGGGGGGGTATAGTTTATGGTTACACATTTGTTTAGGATATGTCTTACTGTCAGGAAATGCGTAGCACTTCAGATCAAAGAATAAAACCCACATTGAGGGACTAACTAGCTAGAAACATGTCCAGATTTTATACCTTGCTCCTACTTCATAGTGATTATGACCAGCATCTCTAAGTCCGCTAAGATGACGCAGGAAGAGCAGACCTAGTCTTTTGCTCTTTCTAAACTTATTGAAGTGGAGACTAAAGAAAAGATAATTAGCTACACTGATTTTAGTGGATATATGTTGGTTTGCCTGCCTTCTTCTGATAATTATGCCCAGATTTTCCTTTGGAAAGCCACCCCTCTCTTGGTCTCATTTTATCTCATGCCCACTACCCTGTTTAGACT
The DNA here is from genome assembly GCF_021613505.1 of Equus quagga. Classification (NCBI taxonomy): domain Eukaryota; kingdom Metazoa; phylum Chordata; class Mammalia; order Perissodactyla; family Equidae; genus Equus; species Equus quagga. Next base: position 13,382,852 of record NC_060268.1, on the reverse strand, counting down.
TCAGTATTCTGGCACCCTGGGCAGAGCAAGTTTACTAGGGATGGGCACATGACCAGGTCAGTCCACTAAAATTCACTCCTGCAACTATTGGAAAAGAGAAATCCTTTTTCCAGAATGAAGGCCTGGAACTGTTAGGAACCAACGTGTGAAAAGAATCTGCTGGGGATAAAGCCAACGCTCCGACAGCAGAGGGGATAGTTTGAAAGGAAGGGAGTGAGTCTTGATAACGTCGTTTGGCCATTTGGATCCGACTTGCCTGAAGTGCCATGATCTTTTCCATTTCACAGGCCAATAAAGTCCTTATTTTGCTTAAGCCAGTTTGAGTTGGGTTTCAGTCACTTATGGTAGAAGAAGTCCTGACTTACACATTTTAAAGATACTCTGCTAGGCTAGAATGGGGATTATAAGTTTTAACAGGAAAAAAAAAAAAAAAAAGAACTGCTCAAAAGCAATCTTGGGGGCTGGCCCCATGGCCGAGTGGTTAAGTTCGCGCGCTCCGCTGCAGGCGGCCCAGTGTTTCGTTGGTTCGAATCCTGGGCGCGGACGTGGCACTGCTCATCAAACCACGCTGAGGCAGCATCCCACATGCCACAACTAGAAGGACCCACAATGAAGAATATACAACTATGTACTGGGGGGCTTTAGGGAGAAAAAGGAAAAAAATAAAATCTTAAAAAAAAAATTAAAAAAAAGCAATCTTGCAGCCCTCTTCTGCAGTCCTCCAGCCGACTTCCTTTTGTATCCACCATGACACACACCACACTCTATGTGGTAGTCATTCTATGCTTCATCTCCCTTGTGTTAGACTGTAATTTCTCTTTAAGACAGGTTTTTGGTTTTTATTTTTCTGTGTTCCACAATCCCAGGCTCTAAAAGCTGTTTTCTCTCCCTCCCTCCTTCTCTCTCCTTCTGTCTTCCTGCCTTTGTCTCCATGTCTGTCTCTGGCTCTCTCTCTCTCTGCCCTCCCCGGTGGTACCTGGCATGTGGTAGGCACTCAGTACATATTCATGGGAAGAATGAGTAAACACCAGGCACTCAGTAAATACTTACCGAATTTATGCAAATATAATAAAGTTGCTGTTTCTGCTGTCAATTCAGGAACAGTAACCTGCCTGGTGGGGATGGGGTGGAGGGAACACCAGAGGAGCAGAGAGGATGGTGGAAGGAGGACAAAGAAAGGAGAAACAGTACTTAATACAGATGGACCAGAATGTAAGCAGAGCCAGTCTTTTACTTTCCAGGTTTTGATTCACAGGGAAATGTGTTCTATGCCTTCCTTAGGGTTTGAGGTGGAATTTTTTTTGTCTTTTGTGTTGATGTGTTTCCACTGTGGAGGTTAAATTGCTATTAGGGTCTTAAAATATCAGAATGTTACATATAGTTGAGACAAGAATAAAGATAGAAAGAATAGGAGAAAAGAAAAAGAAAAGTAGTCTTTATTAAACATTTCCGTGATTTATCATGAAAATGAACATTAAGTTGTGGTCACCAGAGACTCTAGCAGAAGGATAAACTTGGAGGCTACAGTTTGGGCAATTCATTCTGTCCTAAATCTGTTACTAAGAATATTTTCATATGCTATTTATGTGTTTTCTTTCATATCTTTTTTCTGTCATATCATATACCAGTACCAGTTTTCTGCTGCAAACAGCAACAAGAAGACTTTTAAGCAGAGCTATGTATGTTTTCTACAGAATTAACTTGGTTTCCTCTTCTATTACTTGTCCTTTTTTTTTTTTTTTTTTTTTTGCTGAGGAACCCTGACCTACTGCCAATTTTCCTCTTTTTATATGTGAGCCACCACCACAGCATGGCCACTGACAGATGAGTGGTGTAGGTCTGTGCCTGGGAACCGCCAAACTTAACCACTAGGCTACCAGGGCTGGCCCATACTTGTGTCTGTTTTTAATCCTCTTTTTCCTATTTGCACCCCACATAAACCTGGATATGTTGTCATTTTCTCCTCTACAAAGAAAAATTCAGGATATCCTGTTACATTGATGGAGTCAACCAAAGAATCTGCCATAGCTGAAAAATCAGAGAAATTCTGAATGGTATAAATTAAAATTGCTCTTGGAAACTTTCTTCTATAAAATAACTTCATCAGGAGTGAGCCTACTTGTTTGCAGGACTGTGTTTCTCCTATGTTCTCACTCAAAGCAATAGCCCTGTCCAAAATACAATGGCATATTTTATTTATTTATTTATTTTTTTGAGGAAGACTAGCCCTGAGGTAGCATCTGTGGCCAATCCTCCTCTTTTTGCTGAGGAAGACTAGCCCTGAGCTAACATCCGTGCCCATCTTCCTCCACTTCATATGTGGGACACCTACCACAGCATGGCTTGCTAAGCAGTGCCATGTCCGCACCTGGGATCCGAACTGGCGAACCCCAGGAGACCGAAGTGGAACATGCACAGTTAACCACTGCGCCACCCGGCCAGCCCCACAACTGGCATATTTGATTATCAGAGAAAAATAAAGAAATTCAGCCAAGAAGAGGGCTGTAAGACTTTTGCCAAAATTACGTTTAAAAGAAAATACTTTGCTTAATAGTAGCTTGTTTCAACAACGATATTATCACTTTTTTTTAAGTTTACAAAAATTTATTCAGTTCCCACATTCACGGCTTGTATGTCGGTCTCATCAGAGCTTGTTTTGAGGAAGCATTATGATATATGGAAAAAGAAACGAATTATTCATGGAATTTGGGTTCCAGTTCCTCTCAGCATCAGTTTTCTCAATAAAATCAAGATAAGGTCTGCCACTCAGGCTTTTGTGAAATTCAGGAAATAATAGTGTTTTCAACTATGATCTTTAGAATTAGATAGATGGGAATTAGTCCCTTTCAGGTCTTACTTTCTCTGAGATCCCTGGCACATAGTTTAATCTCTCTGAGCTTCATTTTCCTCATATGTAAACCACATCAGTAATTGTGATAATTAGCTGAGAAATGGTATGGAAAGTTACTTCTATAATGGCTGACACATCTGATAATCTTCCTTTCCTTTCCTTCATAGACTTTTAATAGAGCATTTTGTATACTAGTTATTTCAAGATTTGCTCTCTCACTGGACTATAAACTCCCTGAGGACAGAGACCATATAGGTTTCGTCTAAAGCTGTGTCCCAATCTTCCTACAGGGTGCCCTTTACAAAATGCCCTCGATAAATATTTGTTGGATGGAAGAATGAATGTCCGTTTCCCTCCCTTTCTCTTGCAGAGGCACTCAGTTTAATGTTTGGTGAATGAATGAAATAATTTTAAAAAATAAAAAATGTAACATATTATTAATAATAATTATATGGCTGGCATGCCTGAGGAAAAAAGGAAACATCATTGCAAAACAAACTGGCACAAATGTAACTTGGATACAGCATGCCAAGCCCACTGCCTGATTTTTCTCTTCCCAATGACTCAAGTACTAAAATTCTTTGAAAGTATAAGCTCTGCCCACTGGAGATATATTTATTATGAAAAGAAAAACCCAGAGAATTCTCTTTGAAATATTGCTTGTGAAAACTAGAATTCAAACTTATGTTTAAAGTCATGAACATCCCAAGAAAACTAGGTAATCTTCAATCTCCCAAATATGAATATGCTAGGTTACAATTTTTTGTGGTCAGGTTTATTCAAATTTAAGAGATTTTTTTAAACCAATAGATTAATTTTTTGTTTTAGAGATTGGCGCCTGAGCTAAGAACTGTTGCCAGTCTTCTTCTTCTTTTTTTTTCTTCTCCCCAGAGCCCCCCAGGACATAGTTGTAGATTCTAGTTGTGAGTGCCTCTTGTTGTGCTAATTTTTTTAATAGATTTTAGTTTTGTAGATCAGTTTTAGGTTCACAGCAAAATTGAGAGGAAGGTGTGGAGATTTCCGTATTCCTGGCTTCCACACGTGCAGTCTCCCTCCTTACCAACATCCCCCACCAGAGTGGTCCGTTTGCTCCAATTGATGAACTACACTGACATTTCATTGTCACCCAAGGACAAGAGTTTACATTAGGTTCACTTTTGGTGATGTATATTTTATGAATTTGGACAAATGTCTAATGACATGTGTCCACTGTTATAGTATCATGCAGAGTATTTTTACTGCCCTAAAAGTCTTCTGTGCTCCATGTATTCATCCCTCCCCCAGCCCCTGGCAACCACTGATCTTTTTACTGAACAGACTTATTTTTTTAAGCAGTTTTAAATTTATAGGAAAATTGAGCCAATAGTATGGAGAGTTCCCATACGCCCAACTCCCACTCAGTTTCCCCCATTATTAACATCTTATGTTAGTATGGTATATTTATTACAATTAATGAACCAATAGTGATATCTTATTATTAACTAAACTCCATAGTTTATTCACATTTCCTTATTTTTTATCTAGTATCCTTTTTTTGTTCCATGATCTCATCCCGGATACTTTATTACATTTAGTTATCATTTCTCCTTAGGCTCCTGTTGGCAGTGATAGTTTCTCATTAGACTAAGGTTGCTGGTTTTGGGGAGGAAGATCACAGAGGTAAAGTGCCAATTTCATCACATTGTATCAATGGTACATGCTATCAACATGACTTATCACTGTTGCTGTTGACCTTGATCACCTGGCTGAAGTATTATGTGTCACGTTTCTTCACTGTAAAGTGGTTTTTCTTGTTGTTGTTCTTTTGCCTTTTCCATACTGTACTCTTTGGAGGGAAATCCTTATGTGCAGCCATTATTTCTTAGTTGGTTGCATTTTATTATAAAGCTTGTACATTTACTTCTATTACTTTCGACATTGTATCTGTTTTAGTTTCATTACTTGTGAATGAGAAGGTTGAAATTCCAGCTGTGAGGCAATGGTAAGAGTAGGAGCAGAATGCTTACCAAGTGAATCCTAATGAAACACAAATGGCAAGGATCTGAATTTAGCATTAGAAAATTAAGAACCAAAGAAGTAATCAAGAGACAGACCAGCAGTTTTCAAAGTGTTTGGGCTCAGGATCAAAATTATTGAGGACTCTCAAAGATCTTTTGCTAATCTATTACATTATTAAAAATTAAAGCTGAGGAAACTACAAAATTCTGATGAAAGAAATCAAAGACATAAATAAACAGAGAGATAGTTCGTGTTCATGGAATGGAGCACAATTTTTTTAAGACGTCAGTTCTTCCAAACTTGATCTGTAGACTCAACACAATACCAATCAAAACCCCAGCACGTTATTTTGTACATGCGAACACACTGATTCTAAAGTTTATATGGAAAGGCAAAAGATCCAGAATAGCCGAGATTAACACCGAAGAAGAATAAAGTTGCTACAGCCTGATTTCAAAACTTACTATACAACTATAGTAATCAAGACAGTATGGTTTCGGTGGAAGAACAGACAAAGCAATGGACAAAACAGAATGGAGAGCCCAGAAACAGGCCCATACAAATATAGTCCACTGATGTTTCACAAAGGAGTACAGGTAATTCAATGGAGAAAGAGTAATCTTTTCAACAAATGGTGCTGGAACAAGTGGACATCCCTATGCAAAAAAATGAACCTAGACATAGACCTTACATCTTTCACAAAAGTGAACTTGAAATGGAGCATATCTAAAGGTAGAATGCAAAACTATAAAACTTCTCAAAGAAAACTTAGGAGAAAATCTAGGTGAGCTTTCATTTGGTGATGAGTTTTTAGACATAGCACCAAAAGCATGATCCATGAAAGAAAAAATTGGTAAGTTGGATTTTATTAAAATCAAATGTTCTGCTCTGTGAAAGACACTGTTAAGAGGCTCACAAGACAAGCCACAGACTGGGAGAAAACCCTTGCAAAATACATGTCTGATAAAAGACTTGTTTAAAATATACAAAGAACTCTTAAAACTCAACAATAAGAAAACAAGTGATTCAATTAAACAATGGTCAAAAGACTGAATAGACACCTCACCAAAGAAGATACAGTGTATACAAATGACAAGCATATGAAAAGATCCTCCATATCATTTGTCATTAGAGGATTACAAATTAAAACAACAGTGAGATGCTACTACACACATATAAGGATGACTAAAATTCAAAACACTGGCAACACCAAATATTGGTGGAAATGCAGAGCACAGGGACTCTTATTCATTGCTGGTGGGTCTGTAAAATGGTACAGCCTACTTTGGAAGACAGTTTGGCAGTTTCTTATAAAGCTAAACATAGTCTTACCATATGACCCAGCAATGGCACTCCAAGGTATTTACCCAATTGATTTGAAAATATGTCCTCACAAAAATCTGCACACAAATGTTTATAGTATCTTTATTCATAACTCCCAAATCTAGAAGAACCACGATGTCCCTCAAAAGGTGAATGAATAAACAAATGGTGGTACATCCAAACAATGGAATATTATTCACTAATTAAAAGAAATCAAGCCATGACAACACAGGGATGAATCTTTTAAAAAAAAGTTTTTTTTAAAGATTGGCACCTGAGCTAACAACTGTTGCCAATCTTTTTTTTCTTTCTGCTTTTTTCTCCCCAAATCCCCCCAGTACACAGCTGTATATTTTAGTTATGGGTCCCTCTAGTTGTGGCACATGGGACGCCGCCTCACCGTGGCCTGATGAGCGGTGCCGTGTCCGCGCCCAGGATCCGAACCAGAGAAACCCCGGGCCGCCGCAACAGAGAGCGCAAACTTAACCACTCGGCCACGGGGCCTGCCTGGGATGAATCTTAAATGCATAATACTAAGTGAAAGAAGCCAGTCTGAAAAGGCTAAAGCTGTATGATTATAATTATATGACATTCTGGAAAAGGCATTATTATAGCAACAGTAAAAATCAGTGTTTGCCAGGGGCTTGGAGGGGAGGGAGAGAATGTGGAATAGGCGAAGCACAGGGGATGTTTTAGGGTGGTGAAATCATTCTATATGATACTGTCATTGTGGATACTTGACTCTAGGCATTTCTCAATACTCATAGAGCTTTATAGCACACAGACTGCACCTCAATATATGCAAATTAAAAGAAATCATTTAGGAGATCAGAGGATCCCAGGTTGGAACACAGGATATGACAAAATAATTTAACTGTTCTACAATGTATGAAACAGCCTCACTGGAAAAGGTGTGGGAAAGGTATTCGTTCAGAAACGAGTGGAATCTGTAAGACTAAAGGCTCAAGAAAATGTACATCAACACTGCACTCTAGTTGACAAAGTTGTTTCCCATGAGGGTATGGGTTAACAATTCTGATACTGCTATACATGTATACTGGAATTAAATAATTAGGTAAGTGGATGGCAGATGGTGGGACCCAAGTTTCTCATTGTTGGAATGGGAGTTTTTCAGATAAGCATGGGGAAGAGGGTAGAATGATCCACCTGGAGTGGATTCGAATTGAAGACATCAGTATGAACTCATGTTTAAATTAATATCTACAGATAGTTACATATAGAAATATTTGTAGATATGTGTATATAGATAGATTAGTAAACATATATATTTCCTTGTTCTGTCAGCTGAGAGGGCTTAGAAGCAGTGACACCCTAGTAGCAGCAAGCACTCCTAGCGCTCAGATCTTGGTTTTTAATACCATTTTCCAATTAAAAAACCAAGGCTCTTTGGAATAATGGCCGATTCCAGGATTGGAGCAGAACATATCAAGCTGAGCCTGGAGCATTTTGTAGTGCCAGAAAGTAAAGTGCTACACACACACACACACACAAATGATGGGAGTATGTCAACTGAAAGAGCACCTGATGGTCAAAGCTGAAACAATGTGAACAACAAAATAAAATAGTATTATATTATAACACCCCAAAATAAAATAAATATCCATGAGTCCATACTGATATAAATAAATGATTGAATAAATAAATAGAGAAGAGACAAATTTCCCATGCAAAAAGAAATCCAAAAAAATTATATAGATACCCAAGGAGGTGGAGAATAACTCCCTACTTCTTAGGTGTGGTCTGCACATAATGAGTTTCTTCCAAAGAGTATAGTATGGAAGGGGCAGGGGGAGTAACTTTACGGTGGAGAAACGACGAACACTACCTTAGCCAGGTGATCAAGGTCAACATCAACAGTGATAAGTCATGTTGATAGTGTGTGCCCTTGATATAACGTGATGAAAATGGCACTTCACCTCTGTGGTCTTCCTCCCCCAAACCTATAACCTCAGTCTAATCATGAGAGAAAGTTAGATAAATCTCAGTTGACCAGTACTCCTCAAGACTGTCAAGGTCATCAAAACCAAGGAAAGTCTGAGAAACTATCACCGCCAAGAGGAGCCTAAGGAGAAATGATGACTAAATCCAAGAAGGTATTCTGCATGAGATCCTGAGGTAGAAAAAGGACATTAGGTAAAACCTAATGGAATCTGATAGACTATGTAGTTTAGTTAATAATAATGTATCATTATTGGTTCATTCATTGTAACAAATGTACTATACCATTTGTAAGTAAAGAAAACCATGTGCAGGGCGTATGGGAACTCTGTATTATTAGCTCAATTTTTCCTATAAATCTAAAACTGTTTTAATAATTAGAGTCTCTTAAAAAAATTAAACCCGAGAAATTTTAAAAATATTTTAATATGCTTAAAAATGACAGTGATAAGCCATTGCATGATAACATTAATGATTTTTTGAAAAATATATTTATGAAAAGATATGTTTATGAAAAAATAAAAATATTTATTTTTCAAAACATATTTAGTGAGAAAAGTGTCACTTTTACTTTTTTTTTCAAATCTCTTTAATGTTTGGCTTAGGAGAAGACAATTTTATTCTTACAATGTAATATGTTCTTTTGGCTGAAGTATATGAAAAAAATCTGACCTCATATAGATATGTAATTTGAAAAGGGGAATATTTTTATACCATTTCAGATAATTGTGGACATCACACTAAACCTAAACTCAACTCAACAAGTGGTAGTTTCTTAAAGATCGATTGCAATGTGGAATATGAAAGCATATCAGCAAACTTTTTGTATTCTTTACACAAAAATCTTGCACTTTAAATGGACCTTTTACCCAGGCATAATTTTGTAACATTATGCATTTGCCATTTGGAAAATAACTGTTCACTGAGTTATACAGATATTCCAAATGTTAATACCTTTCGTTAAAGAATATAAATATCTAAAAAACATCACACACATCAGAAAATCCTTTAAGTATTGGAAAGTTGTCATTCTCACTGTGGTGGATAAAAGTTTTCCAAATTCCTAGTTTTCCTTTGGAAGCTTGAATTTTATCCTTGGTAACAAATACTGTCAATTGTTTTACTAAAAGTGATGGGCTCACTTTGTTTATTTGATTTTTTGTGAAAATATTTGCCAGGTATCCAGGTCTGAATAACTGTAGTTTGTCAGTTCTTTCAAGGAAAAATGCCGTTCCTTGAATCAAGTTGTTAGGTGAGCTCACAGCTCAGTTGCACAAGTGTTTTTCCTTAAGCCCACCGTCGTACCTCAGTAGGCAGCATTAGTGCATTATTTATGCTACTTCCCATTTTGCCACAGAAAATATTAAAAAGATGTGCACTCAATGCTTGGGATTTCATAAAGAATAATTTTTACTGCTTCATCAAGGACATTCATAAGTGAAACTGGCAGTGAGGAATACAATGACTGTTAGAACACTTTGGTACCATTGCCTTCATGATAATGTGCCAACCATTTTACTTATCATTGCTTTTGCACCATCCGTTCCAACGTCAATAGATTTTGTAATTTCTCTGTTGTAATTTCATGGATTATGATTTAATTTTTAGAGAAAACAGGTAACATTCACACACAAGTCAAGAAACATTAGAAGAAACAGTATGATTGGTTAAGGACAGAGAGAGCTGAAAATCATATACAATGAGTGTAGAACTTCTTAAATGAAATATATTTTTCAGGAGATTTGTTGAAGCAAAGGCTACTGACATTATTTCTTAGTATAAGGAAATGAATCAAATTCAAAGAGAAGGGAGATAAGTAAACTATATCTATATCCTCCCTCTCATGCCCCAAATTTAATCCATTACTAAGTTTTGTCAATTTCACCTCCTAACTATCTCACATTTGTCCATTTCTTTTCACCATGCAGCCTCCACCCCTGTCCAAGCCACCATTATCTTACCTCAACATCTGATTGACTTATTCCTTTCCCTTGTTCCTATCCAATCCATTTCCTGCTAAGCAACCAGTGATCTTTTTAAAAGATCTGATCTTAAATTAATGTAATCTAATCTCATCTTCCCTTCCTACAGACTTTCCAGTGGCAACCCACTGCATTTAGGATTCAAAAAGAAAAATCAAATTTCTTTACCATAATCTACCAGGCCCTGTGAGATGTAGCCTTTGCCTGTCTCACCAACCTCATCCTGTGCCCCTTTCACACTTGAACACTAATGACCATCCACAGTGATCTCTTAATTCCTGGCACATAAACACCCTAAGGTCTTTCCTACATCAGAAACTTTACCTAGGCTAGTCCCTCAGCTTATGATTCCTCCTTCCCCTCCCAGCTGGGCTAACTCCCACCCATCTCTCAGGTCTTAGCTGAAATACTCCTTCTTTAGGAGGCCTTATCTGACAGCCACTCCCCATCTTAATCAGGTCTCTGTGTTATACTCTCATATAACAGCAGTAGAGAGCATTCCTCAATTTGTATAGTGGTTAATTGTTTAATCTTTATCTCTGCACTTTTCTGTAAGCTCTGTGCAAGCATAGGCTGAGTCTGTTTTGTTCACCAATGAATCTCTTGAAACCAGCCAGTACCTGACATATAATAGACATTCAATAAATAGTTAATATAGAAATGAATATGAGAGGGACTTTTGATAATAATAGGTAGGAAATTATGATGGGAGATTTTAAAATATTTTATTCATTGTTTCCATTCAAAAAACATGCACATTTTAAAGAAAAAATTAGCTGTCTGTTTTAGTCAGAACTCTTTCAGCTGAAAGTAACAAACAACCAATCAAAACAACTTCAATGAAAAGAATTTACGGGCTGGCCTGGTGGCATAGTGGTTAAGTTTGCACACGCCACTTCTGCAGCCCAGGGTTTGTGGGTTTGGATCCTGGACATGGACCTACACACCACTCATTGAGCCATGCTGTGGCAGCATCCCACATACAAAATAGAGGAAGACTGGTACAGATGTTAGCTCAGGGCTAACCTCACACACACACACACACACACACACACACACACACACTCACAAATTTATTGGCTCATGTCACTGGAAGTCTGAGGATTAACATTGAACACATATAGATCCAAGTGCCTACATAATGTTATCAGGAATCCTCCTCTCTATTTCAGCTCTGCTTTTCCTCTAGGTTGGTTCTCATCCCACTTCTCCCTTCCCCGAGTCACATGTGGAAGGGAAAATGGCCCTAGCAAACTGAAGCTTACAAGCTTAATGGAACTTTTAATTTCAAAAGACAACTTCCTCCCTCCTGATAACTCCATTAAAAGTCCTGGCAATGCCCATCATGGCCTAGGTTGGTCCACATGTCCATCCCTAAACCAGGAGAATATAATATTCTGACTGCTCACCTGAACCATATGAGCTGAATGGAGTAGAGGGGGTTCTTGGACGGAAAGTCAGGGAACTATTATCTCAATAAGGGGGTGGATACTGAGGAGGCCAAAACAAAAGGTATCTACATTACTAATTATCCGGAAAAATTATTTGAAGAAGGACAGTACAGATTAAAAATAAAACTGCATATAAAATATTTACCTTTGAGAAAAATCTTAGAGAAAAGGAAAATTTTTCTACTTTAAAAAAATGTATATTGACTACAGAAAAGCACATGATGAGCTGAGCCATGAGACAGTGAACTAATTTATAGTTCTGGACTTATAGTTGAACTAATCCCAGAACTAATTTTTGCAAATAGAGAAATAATACAACGATGGGTCCTGTACCAGTGAATGGGCTGTTTGAAGCACCTTTGGGTTGTTTCATTTGTAGGCAGTTGAAATTATGGTCTCATATAATTGGTAGAATTATAAATTGGTGTCATCTAGTTGTCATTGTAGATCCCTAGAGGCCCTTTAGTTTGAGTGATTGAAATGTTTACCCTGATTTGAGTACTAGCTGTTTGTCACAGCTTCTGGTCTCCTGCCTTTGTTTTTCCAGCTACCACCATCTGGCCTGGGTCAATCCGTAGGGACAAGGTTTGTCGATTGTACAGCTGATGTCTCAGCTCCACCATGTGGTTGTGATTGGAATTAAGTTTGCTTCCCTTCAGAGGCAAGATCTGCTGATTAAAAACAAGCAAGCGCAAGGAATATAATGAGGGTAAATCAGAGGAAAAAATGGACTTCTAGCTGCTTCCGTATATCTATTTTATTCCAAACAAAGATGAAACTAAGAATAATATAAAATGGCAGTTTTACTATTTTCTTCCTGCTCCTCAGAAAATACTTCCTGAATACAAATGCCCCACTTTGGAGACTAGTGACCTAGAAAAATCCTCACACATATGCCCCAAAAGATAGATACAACAATATTCATTGAGGCAACCTCTTGTAAATGAAAACATCTGAAGCAATCTAAATGTGCATTAACAGTAAAATGGGTAAAATTCTTAATATCCATTCAGTGGAATATATATACTCAATGGAATACCTTAGAGCAGGTTAAAATAACTGGATTAGAGCTACCTGTGTCACAATGGATAAATCTCAAAAACATTTTTGAGGGAAAAGGAAGTTGTCACATGATATGTAGTATTGAGGCCACTTTAAAATATGAGCACTTTAAAACGTATTAAACAATCCTACATATTATTTATGGATACATACATATACAAAAATTGTATGTACACATGCATGGCAATCAAAAACACCCAAGACAGGATAATGGTTAGTCTGGAAAGGGAAGGAGAGAATTGGGATTGAGGGGGGGTCTGGAGCAAATGTGGTAAAGTGCTAAGATTTGACAAAGCTTAGGGGTGAGTACTGTGTTTTATTTATATATATATATATATAATCTAAATACCTATCTATGTGTTTAAATTATGTAATATTAAAATATTCAGTAAAACAGATTAGAAAAATGTTACCCCAAAGAAGATATGAGAGGAAAACTAGAAGGAAAAAGCCAAAATTATTTTAGGTCTACTTTGTGCCAGAGCAAACCCAGTAAGAAATGGAGTGGTTTAGGATCATCTACGTGAACACTACAGTGACCAAGAATTACGATAGGCGTACCATTGGAGAGAATGAGCCAAGAATGCAAATCTTCAAAAAATGAGGGGGAGTGACCTTGGGAGTATGTAGATGACAGTCACAAGGAGAGATACTGTGTGGCATATCCTGATGACAAGCTGGGGGTTTTTAGGGAGGAGAGAGGACAGCTGGAAGGAACAAGGAGGACAAGGAGCGTTCGTACTCGCTGACGAGGCTCAGTGGGAGTAGTGGTGCAAAGGAAGCAGAGTCCTAGGGGAGGGCCATGTTTCCTTCAGAACAAGAAAGTTAAGGGACCATTCAGAGTAGAGGGTGACGATATAGTGGATTTTGCTGATGACTGACCATTAGTTCTAGAGGGCTCTCCGTAAATGAGTAACTATGAATGGATTAATGAAAAGTGACATTTAAAATGTATCTAATGATTATGTAAGCCCTATGTAAAATATTTGTAAAGTGCTACATAAATGTAAGGCATCATTACTACCTCCTTAACTGCCTCAACTGAGGAAACTTCATTCTGCTTTCATAGTTTTCTTTACATTAATTTGTATTTTCTAAAGTGACAATATTCTTTTCTAGCCTTATTAATTTATTTCCTTATGGGTCTTCTTACAATTCCCGACACATCTTTTCTAAAATCTATTTGGGGAGAGGGGAGAGAAACTCTATTTTTAAGCAAAACACCATCAGACAACTCTAACTGCATAATCTCCTATTATTCTGTTTGCCTTAAACACAAATATAGTGATGACAGGAATTGTAGAGCTGGAAGAGAACGTAAAGATAACATAATGCATGGGGCCGGCCCTGTGGCTGAGTGGTTAAGATCACCTGCTCCACTTTGGAGGCCCAGGGTTCACTGGTCTGGATCCTGGGTGCGCACCCTACACACCACTCATCAAGCCATGCTGTGGTGGCATCCCACATAGAAGAACTAGAATGACCTCAACTAGGATATACAACTATGCACTGGGGCTTTGGGGAGAGAAAAAAGAGGAAGATTGGCAACAGATGTTACTTTAGGGCCAATCTTCCTCACACACACACACAAGATAACATAATGCAACATTCTCAGTTTACACCTGACCAGAGATTATGTGGTTGGCTAAATTTTATTGGCTGGTTACTAGCAGAACCAGGGCTAGAATCCATGTCTCTTCTCCAACTTCCTTCTGCTTTTCTTTGAACAGCAGAAACAGCACCTGCTAGATTGGTGCCATATGATGGTGGTTAAGTGCAGGCTCTGATGTCAGACTACCCAAGTTCAAACCTTAAATCTGCTACTTATTAGCCGTGGGACCTTGGTCAAGTAATCTTACTGCTCCATGCCTCAGTTTCCTTGTCTACAAAATGGAAGGCATCATCGTATCTACTTCATAGAGTTGTTATAAGGATTAAATGAATTAATGTTTTTAAAGCAGATAACAGTGCTTGACACGTAAAGAGTGACCAGAAATGTAAGCTACTGTTAGAATTTAGCATGCACTCTGCTGGCTGCTGATATAACAGAGATGAACAGAGGCCAGGGGTTTTACCCACAGCTGTATTTGTTTGATCTGAAGTTTAAGAAACAAAGCCAAATCAAACCACCAACAACAAAAACCACCCGAGATAATGTTTACAAATCTGAATATTTCATATAGAGATCTAAATTTCCAGTTTCTCTTGAACATTGGAAAGTCTGACATCTAGACGAGAATTCTGATGTAGTAACAATTGGCTGGAGCTGAAAGTAGCTGCCCTCTTTAGTCCACACCACTCCCATAATGCATGTACTCACACCCTTCCAGTTTCCATCTTAGCTTTACCTGCCTGATTACCACATGCATTTGAAATTGCATCCCAGACTAAGACAATCCTGCTCCCAAGGAACTCACAATCCAATAGGTGAGATGCGTCTGCTAAACAATTCACCATACAGGATGATAGAAACAAGTACAAAGTTGCAAACTACTACAAAGTACAGTAGTAGCCTGAAAGAACATGAGTGTGTACTGGATGGTGGAGGTGCTGCTGGTGATGTTTGTTAAGAAAGTGGCTTTGAAAAAGAAAAGGAGTGAAAGAGGGTTGCAGAGAGAATAGGATGTGCAAAGACATTCAAATGGGAAACAGTTTGTGTGTTTAGCAACTGAGGAGTTCAGTTTTGGAGAATATAGTAAGAAGGGAGAAGTAGGCTGACACTAGATAATACAAACCCCTTAATTTGGATTTCACCCTGTAAGAGATGGATAGCCCTTGAAATGTTCTCTGTCATTAAATTCTAACTTTATCTAATTAAAATCTAACTTTAATCCAATTATGCCTGGATACCCTTACCATCCTCCATCAAATGTCTTTGGATCTCATGTTTGAGAAAGAAATGCTGTACAATCCACAATATTCTATGAAATATCTTTCAATAGCAAATCGCCACTTCAAGAAGAAACCCTGAGGGGGCTGGCTTGGTGGCCTACTGGTTAAGTTCTCTTGCTCTGCTTTGGCGGCCTGGGGTTTGTGAGTTTGGATCTCAGGCATAGACTTGTATACCACCCCTCAAGCCATGCTGTGGCAGCATCCCACATACAAAATAGACGAAGACTGGCACAGATGTTAGCTCAGTGACAATCTTCCTCAAGCAAAAAAAGAGGAAGTTTGGCAACAGATGTTAGCTCAGGGCCAATCTTCCTCACCAAAGAAAAAGAAAAAAAGCAACCCTGTCTTTATAATGGATAGATTGTAGATTTGTCTGCAAATGAAGTTTGCTCATCTGTCAAATGGGGATAATAATAGCACCTACCCCAGGGCTATTAAATTGGGAATTAAACTCAATATAACCTATGTAAAGAGCTTACCAGGGTACCTGATACAGAGTAAAAGTGGTCAATTAATATGTTATTATGATTATGATATTTATTGAGTTTTCTTTGTCTGTCATCCCTGTCATTGAGAAAATATAACATTTCATTAAGTCAAATATATGTTTTAACTGAAAACTGAAGTTAAATCAAGACCGGTGGCATTTCGGTTGCATTTGGTAAAAAATAAATGCAAAAAATACCAGATGAAAATGCCTAGATTAAACTTCCGTCCCTTCTATATTATTGATGCAGAAGTTTCAAGAACAATTTAAAGATTCTTGTGCAACGTAGAAAGTGCAAGTTATCGTCTGCAGTTACTAATTCAATATAATAGTTTATTAGTAGTAATAAAGGTTCTTAGGTACAAGAGACGTTTCTCCAGTTCCCCAAGCTCAAAGAGGAGAAAAACTCCTCAAGCTAGAAATCTTTTCACCTCTGACAGTAACATCTTGGACAGCCAGGGAGCTCAGACAATCATTTGGCGGGAAAAGACTAAATACAGACCAAATTCGCACAATCTGTTTCTGTTTAGTTTATAAACTGCGATCAAGGCTGTCAGCTTTTGTGCCTTGTGGGACTTGAAGTCCAGAGGGAAGAAGTGATCAGGGTTGTCGAGGCTTGGAAGCCAGCAGCCCCTGCAGGTCTGCGCAGCAAGGACTACAACTCCCGACACCCACCGCAAGGCCGCGCTGTAATTACGGGCAACCAACCGTACCCGAGCAGGGCAAGCCCCGCCCCCCGGCTCGGAGGACTGCCTCCACCAATGGCAGAGCTCCCAGCGCACAGCCTGCGGGTTAGGTTGTGAGGCTCGGGCCGGGGGCGGGGAGGAGCCGAGGGGGTTCAGACCGAGCTCGGCCGCTGGGTGGGTCGGGGCGTTCGGCGCGCCCTTCATTGAAGCGGCGGTGGCCGGGCTGGGCGCCGGGAGTGGGAAGCGGCGGCGCGGCTGGAAAATGCCAGTCCATTCCCGAGGGGATAAGAAGGAGACGAACCATCACGATGAGATGGAGGTGGACTACGCCGAAAACGAGGGGAGCAGCTCGGAGGACGAGGACACGGAGAGCTCGTCGGTCTCCGAGGATGGAGATAGCTCAGGTGCGCGACCCAGCAGGGCTGGGACCCTGAGTGCTCGCGCCCGGCGCGCGACAGGCCGCTCTCGGCACGCCGGGCAGCTGCGTCCTGCTGGGAGAGCGGGGCGGGGAGAGAGGGAAGGGGCGGAGACTGGCTCCCGGCCCTCGGCAGCACCCGGACCGGCGGCGGGGCGCTGCTGGCTCCAGGCGGGTCCCCGCCGGTGGGGCGGGGCAGGGCGCGGGTCCGGGCTCGCCCCGCTCCGGGACGCCGCGCAGTCCTGCTCGCCGTCGGACCCGCCCTCGGGACCTCCGGGCGCTGCTCGGGGCTCTCGACGGACGCGGGGAACGCCCCGCAGCTTGTCTGGGAGACCCTGGAAACGCCTCTTCTACCCAGACCGCCCACTTCTTCCCTTATTTTTCTCTTGTGCAACCCTCACTTCTCAACATGGGTGTGCTGTCGGGCCGACGGTAGATTGTACCCGCTCTTGGCTGGCTCAGAACTTAACCTCAGCGTCCAAGTCAGCCTGTCAGTCAGCCCTGCACTTCGGTGCTCTTGCGGGGACTGACTTGGGATGTGGCCAGTTTACAGCATCTCTCTGAACTTTTCAGGACTGAGAAGAAGAGCCCAACATCAGGAGCGATTTTGGATCTTCCTATGCGTGTAAATTGGCTGATTTTCGGCAGCTTTGAAATTCTCCAAATCTTTTCTTCCTTGCAATCTTTTCTAACTTTGGGCTGTTTCAGGTTTTTTTGGGGGTCGGGGTGGCAGAAGGAATGGGGGGCACATTAACACCACAAATCAATTTTGCAAACTTTTAGGAACGGTTATTAAAAAAATAAATGGAACTTGTGATTACCTAGATTCTTTTCCTTCTATCCACATGATGAGGATGAGACTTAGTTCTTTCCTGGCTTGATTTTGGCCATGTAAAGCAAGGCTTGGTGACAGGTTGATGACAGTCTGTTATCGCCCCTACGCCCTCTTTTCAGGTTTCCCTTTTAAAGCAAATCTCCATGGAAGTAAGTAATTTCAATCAGTAAACTAGCTATCCAAAAATAAGTGTTTATGAGTAGCTTCCTCGTGCAGCACTGGGCACTACTCAGTGTGAGGTATAAATAAATAGTTATGATTTGATCTCAGTTAAAGAGCTTGATTAAATTGCCACTTGATTAAATTGCCAAATGAATGCTTAATTATAAACAATGCTGTAGGAATTCAGAGGCAGAGGCAATCTTGGCAGAATAGGGTGGTCAGCAAAGGCTAGTTGAAGAAGGTGGGATTACCTTAATTATCTTGAAGAATGGGTACAATTTAGATTGGGGTGGTAATGGTCCAGTTGTTTCTAAAGGTGGAGGAATGTAAGAAAAAGTGCAAAGGTCAGAGCTTAAGGCTTATTTGAACAGTGAGAAAACCAGTTTGGTTGGGAGGAGGATTTGAGCTAGAAAAGGAAAAGGAGGGTATAGATGTGAAAGATTTCAAAAAAGGAGAAAACAGGATTGATGAGTGCAAGTTTAGGAATGAAGGTAAGAGGGAAAACCCACATACAAGGAGAATGGTGGTAGCATGAACAGAAATAGGAAAGTAAAAGGTTTGAGATGAAGATGAAAGAGAGAGCGGTTCAGACGTGTTGCTTTTGAGGTGATGGTGTTGTAAGTCAGAGTGCCCAACTGACAGATGGAAATGTGGCAGTGGAGCCTGTCTAGGATGGGAAACATAATTTGGAAGTCGTCTGTCTAGCTTTGAAAGTAGGTGAGATTTCAAAAGTGAGGAACACAAAGAAGGAACATCTAGACTGTCTGAATACATTTCCTAGATTTGTAAAACACTTTATCATCAAGTGTGCTTTGTTTTTTTGATGGGAGCTAGGATCTCGCAAAATGACATCTATTTGTTAAAATTCCACCTCTCTAGTTTTTATGTTGACTGTTGTGATTTTTCACTGGTTTTTATTCCATCCCAGAAAATAATGGACAACTTAATTTGTGAAGAATGTAGTAATAATTTGAACTACAAGTCAGATTTTTTAAGTGCAAAGAAATGATTTAAATAAATTTCAGAGTTTTGCTTCTTGTAAAAGCATCTCTTTTCTGCCATATGTCTTGCATGTTAAACTTGCACAGTTTTAGTCTTAAACCTTGCTACCGAGCAGGTCTTAAGGCTACAGAAAAAACTCTGCTATCCAGAGATATTGGGGAGTGAGTCATCTTGAGGGACCAAATTTTACATAGTCAAAGAGTAAGCTGTTGAGAGCCAGAAAGAATTTTAATCTGTTTTAGAAAAGTTAAAAAAAATGAATCATCTACTTTCTTGCTATATGAAAATAACTGGACGTAATTTGATCCTTATAGTTTGACCTTTATTTGATGAAGATCAAGATGCAGATCACTTTGCACTTCATTTATTTTGATGTGTTGAATATATGTGAGGTAGAAATAGAAGATATGGAATATAGGACAGACCTGGTAATTAACCGTTGCTTTCCTTAAAGCGTTGGCTTGTTCTCTTCTCATTCTCACTGACTGACAGTAATGTGGGGTGAGGGAACAATGGGAGTATAAGAGTAGGAGACCAAGATATCCTGTGGTAAACGTAATGAGTTTAGTTTTCTTTTTTATGTGTCTGGGCAATCAGCCCTGTGAGCAGTTCTGAAAGAAGAATTCCTAAAGTGTTTTTGAGCAATTTTAACCTTTAAAGGATGTCATCATTTTGGTACTTAAGTTCTGGTGAGTGGTGGAAAACAAACCAAAAAAAGTGGGTTAGTTACTTCATAGTCATAGCTTAATGTAGCCCTTTAAAATGATTTAAAAATGGATGAAAATAAGAAGGTCTAGAGAATGCTCTAGTTTTAACTCTCATCTGTATTTTAGGTTAAAACCTATAGTGGAAATTATTTTGGATAAATGTTTATTTTCTCTTAACACTTAATATAGGCTTTGCACATCTAACTTCATGTTACAGGTTTTTTTTTGTTCTTTTTTACCATTTGAATTAACATTCAGATATATTTGGAACATAAAATTAATTTTATCTTTGATACTTGCCTTTTTATTAACAGAAATGGATGATGAGGACTGCGAAAGAAGAAGAATGGAATGTTTAGATGAAATGTCCAATCTTGAAAAACAGTTCACCGATCTCAAGGATCAGTAAGTAGTGGCTTCAGAAGGTCATTGTCACTGAATCTCAACCATGTCACATGTGTTCCAGCGCAAGAGAAATGGTATTCCCTCGGAACTGTTTTCCTTTTTGTATTTTATGGGACTGAGTGATCTGAAAGGGGCTTCAACCATTGTTTGCCTGCTGAAGACCATATTAACTAAGGGTTTCGAGGCAGGTTTTTGGGGATGAAATAAGATTTCTATGAGAATGTTGGTAGTTAAAATATTCCCCCTGGGTTGTTGCACCCAGGTTCTAATCTGCTTTGTTCATTCCTTTGTTAAATAATTGGATAAAGATAGCATTGTTAAAATTTGAGAATAAGAGAATATTTCCCAAAGATGGCATAGTGATTTTTGTTTATATCTTAACATTGAATAGTACACACATTACGTGTTTTTTACATGCGTTGTTTAGTTTGCTTCTTGCAGGCGCTCCATAAGGTTGGAAGATAGATAGTCTTATCTCCGTTTTACCTGTGAGAAAGTTGATGCTCAGAGAGGCTAAGTGATTTGCCCATAGTATATCAGAAAGTGATAAATTAAGCCAGGCTTTCTGCCTCCTTGTGCTGCTGTGGTGTTCCTTCCACTGAGGCATATTACACTGGAGGAAATGTAGAGGAGTAGAAAGAGCATAGGTGCTGAACCCAGGCTTTTTTGAAAGATTAAAAAGGAAAAATAATAGCTTCCTTATTATCTGCCGTGAGGAATGAATGAGCAATATGTAAAATTCCTAGCCTTTTGCCAGGCGTGTAGTGAGTGCTTATTAGATACTGTTTTTTCCCCTCTTTATCATGCCAGAAGTCTTATGTGAAGTTGGTAACACAAGAATGGGCCCCAGTGATTTGAGAGAACAGAATAGATGCAGATGCAGATTTAAAAAAATCTTGAAGGTGAGCTTTCACGTTGGAACTTGCTGGCAAGGTCATGGGGCGTAGCTGCATTTTAGGAATTGTGAATGACAGAGAGAAACTTCTGAGATATAGACACCTTAATTTATTCAGAAGCTGCTCTTCAGTTTATAAATTCTTCATGATTTTGCTGCTTATTCTTTTTCTCCTACTGCTTCCCTAGGGAGTCCCAAAGAGGAGACGAAAACCCGTTTAATGTCTAGAATTTCCACACTAAAATGGGACAGATTTGTTTACCATCTAAATCCTGCTGTTTATGCCATTTCTGGCCTTAACTTTCACTGGCATTAGGATGAATGTGTAGATAATGTTCCATTCTAGTACAACAAATTAATGTAAACAATCCAAAAGAATTACAGGTTTAAAATTTGGGCTTTAAAAAACATGGTATTGTTTTCCTATTTTAAAGCTTTACATTATTGATTTTAAATTAAAATTAGTTTGGATCCCTAAAGAATCCATTATTTGGACAACATGGAGAATTCATCCAGGATCATTCTGGAAAAGAGGAAGTAAATTTGTGCTTTTGTATTTTAGCACAAGTAATCTGTGAATGAATAATTCTCATACAATTAAGATATGCTCTTGAGCTTTTAAAGTGTATTTTATGGTTATCCAAGAAATGAAAATCACTTTGAAGCTCTAGTGCAGCACATTACACAGAACTTTGCAGCTAGCCAGTCATTACGCCTCTTGTTCATCTTGGGGCTGGTTGCCTTGATTTTTGCTTTATCGTAGCTCCCTGTGAACACGAGCCAGTTCCCCTACCAGCTTCATTCATCTCTGAAAGTGTTAAAAGTAGGCCCATTACTATTATTTAATAGGATTCTTTCTCAAGGAATTGGTATCCAGAAATAATGTTTTAGAAAAAAATAATTAATCTTTACACCAGGTTTATAATTATCTTATTTTTTCATCTTGCCTCAATTAGCTTGTTTGTTATTTTGTCCCATTGCACTGTGTGTCTCTGTGAGCTGTCTGAAATCCTCTTTAGAAGAGGTGGGAAATATAATAATAATGATGATGATGATGATGTAATTATTCTGTTTCTCCTGTTCTAGTACCACAGAACATGATAGCACTCCTTTCATAAGGCAGAAAGTGCACCGTTTGCAGTTTGTATAGTGGTGTAAAGTGACTTCTTCCACCTCCTTAAAAAGATAGAGGAACTTATACCACCTGAGTTTCCATTCATTTCAATGTTCAATAGCCAACAAACATTAATTGAGCATCTACTCTATGAAGTGTATTGTGGTTGCTGCTGAGGGACTAAGGATCCTTGCCTTTGATGAGTTTATACTTGAATTCCAAGGTTGTAGAAATTATACTGATTTTGAGGAATCTATTCTTTTAAAAGGGTAGTTAATTGCATATTGTTAATTCACATATCTTCTTCCTTCAAGATGCTGTTCACCCATTCAGGATACTTTATCAATATTTTGTGTAAGTTTGATATTTTTCAGGTGCAGTCATCCTTTGTATCAAATTTTTAGCATTTTGCCTAAAGTTGTATTTGCAATTACTATAAGTATCACGTTGTACTTTTCTGACTTTACACATTTGTTTATTATTGTATCTTGAGTTTTAGAAAAATATAACCCAAATGTGACAATGTATTGTTTTGGCAGTTAACTCAGATAATTTTTCCCTTTTTGTTTGGAAAAAAAAAAGAATATTTATTGCATTAACACTCAAACTTGCTTTGTTCCTTCAGAATCATCATATAAATCTTTATGCTAATTATAACGATCAATTATAGACAATTAATATTGATTTTCTTAATTGTATTGGTTTATATTTTCAAGAGGAAAGAGGAGAATTTTATATGAAAGCCAGGTATCATGTTTTCAAAGCCAACTGCTAGTTATGCCAGCACCTGTAAGCATAATTGGTGGCTTTTTTTTGGAAGTTACTATATGCCATCCTTGTGACATAGTATGACACAGTCTTCACCTATCATAAAGTAATAAATGGCAAAAAAAAAGAATTTTTAAAAAAATGATCTTAAATTGTTAATAGGCTTTGAAATTTTTAAGATATCCTTGAAATGCCACAAAACCAGGATTAGAAGTGCCTTTCATAAAGAATGACAATGTAAACATTTTTCTGTTAAAAAGAGTTAGTTCTGTTCTGCAGGATTATTGCCAAAAATAAAGAGTTGTCTCACATACTCTTGTCTTTGATAATCAAGCTAAAGGTATTGGTGTGACAGCTGGCAAATTAGAGTATTTTTATGTAGCTTCATAAATATGGCAACAAGGATCCGCTGCCCCGTTTCTCGTTTCCCCATCCACTGAGCAGCTCGTTTTGTTATGGCTTCTTCATCTGCAGTCCAGACAGCCTGGGTGCGCCAGATCACATGTTCTATAGTCATTGGTTTTACCTTCATCACTGTGCTTCCTCTTTGTTCTTTTTAAAAAGCAAGTGGGCTGAATATTGTAATACTGACTCCTTTTCAGGAGAGGTGGAGAGAAGCCAGGGAATAATTTATTTTCACAACTAGTAATGTCTATATCGAAATTATTTAAAATAATTTCTTTGTTTCTTTTAAATTCAGTGCTTAAATGACCTTTTCTCTTAGAATTGATTTATTGTTCTACAATTAAAACAAAAATAAAAATCTGAAGTGCCAAAAAGTAGTTATTTCAGTTGTATTTTTTGTATTGTGAATTAACCATTAGTGATATATCTTAAAAAAGATAGAAAAACGTCTGTTTTGTGATTATGTGCAAAAGTCAAATAATGTCACTGAGTTCTTGAGATCAAGGCAAAAATACATTTGGTAGCTTATTAGAATATAAATGATATTAGGAAGAGATAATGTATAGAAATGGTAATTGTTAGCCTTTGTTGGGCTTTTAAAATTAATATCTTAATTTTTGCTTTGTTAAGACTTTATAAAGAACGCTTAAGTCAGGTGGATGCAAAACTACAAGAAGTCATAGCTGGAAAAGCACCAGAATATTTGGAACCACTGGCAACTTTACAAGAAAATATGCAAATTCGTACAAAGGTAGCAGGTAGGAAAGTGCAACATCTTTTCATGTGGTAGAATATGGACTCTGATAGATTTAAAAGGTTTTATCAAGTGAGTGTTTGCTGTTAGTGGAATTACAGATATATTTACATGACCAGAGTATTTCACTATCAGTCAGCCCACAATTATTTACTAAATGACTTTTGCTTTTTCTCTGCTGCTGTGGGGGATCAAAAAAAAGGCCTCAAATTACTAACAGTGTTGTTCAGAAGATACTTTCTCATGTAAAACAATTAGAAACCATGATACTTTCATTAAGGAATACTGTTACTCTCACAGTTTAACTTCCTATTAGGTAAATTAAGGTTCACTTTAAGTACTTAGTATATTTCATCTATAAGAGTGATAAGGATTTTTTTATTTATAAAAACACTTAAAAAATGTTTGATCAGGATATTAAGAACAGGAAATTAGCCTTTAACTCTGTAATTTAATGATAATTTTTTATTTGGATACGTTTGTGTACTCTTGTGGCTAAATGAAGAATAAAATGAAGATGTGCTGTATTTGTATGGTTAAATTTTAGTCTTCTGTTTATAACTGGGGTCTGGCCTCAGTATTGTGTCCTAGGGCTCATAACAAAGGATGTGTCTATTTGTAGGTCTCTTATGATTTTTCATAATCAAACTAAAAACTGAATTTTAATTAATGGAGATGCTGATTGTTTTGTTTTTGGGAGACACTAATTGATCCTCATGTGCCTGTTATGTAACACCTAACAAATTGTTGGTAATAGATTCTTTTTGTACTAAATCCACCTTAAACCAAATTTTATTCGAGTGCTTAATATTAAGTATGTAGATGATGTGATACTTAACCTGCTATTTTTATATATTACCTTAGTGTACCCTTAAAAGTAAACATGTCCTTACTTTTCGTCGACATTCTAAAAGAGCTAAGTGAGACTCACTGGGTGTTTAGGAAATATTACTTGAGTCAGTTATCACTTTTCTACTATGTGGCCTCCTTTACTTTTTGATTATACAGAGAGTAGTGTGTGTGAATGTGTTACTAATGGCATAGTTCCAGATATCTGTCTCTTGCCTTTACTGTACAAGAAAGAGAATTACATTTCTAGGGCCAACTATGGCATAGAGTTTAGCATATACATCTAGAGCTCTTTGTTTGCCATTTTTGTGATGGCGTCTTGCATGGCCATGTTGCCTGTTTTATGCTGTTGCCTTGGTACCTCTAAGGTGAACTCTTGTGAGCACCCGTCCTCTAGGAAAAACCCTGTCAGGAGCACTCAAACATCATATCAGTTTACACATTTTGTTATATCAGTTTATATATTTAATCCTCTTGGAAGTTTCGGACTCTGAAAATAAATAATAGTTAAAAATAGTAGTTTTAGTGGTTATGGTATCCAGTTGTTACTTTGAATATACATAATTAATGAAACCAGAATTTATTGACTCTGTTTTCATTATGAGTCCTAAGAGATTGTTTTTCGTAGGAAAAGAGTTTTATTTTCATTTTGATCATTCTTTATCAAACATTTTGGAGTATTCTTTAGAAGAATGGGATAAGAAGTAAAATTTGCAGTGTAGTTTCTGTCTAGCTCTTAAATTCTTAAGTTTTCTATTCTTCTTTGATTTATATTTTAACTGAGCCTTTTAATTTTTAGTTTGTAAAGATAGAGTTAGAATCACTTGTCAATTTCTTCTTGATTCATCTTATAAAATACAGTTAGGACAGAGTTTCTGTAGGGAAGTGATAATGAAACTCCTTATTCCTAACATAATCAGAGTAATTGTGTTTGGTTGCAGGAATCTATAGAGAACTCTGCTTAGAATCTGTAAAGAACAAATATGAATGTGAAATTCAAGCTTCTCGCCAGCATTGTGAGGTACTGTTATTTTGCTTAACTTTTAAGCTAATTTCAGCTCTTCAAGTCTTTTTCTGAGTGCAGTAGTTAAAAAAGTAAATAAGTGAGATAAAATTAAATAGTACTTTAGCTCATCGCTTGTATGATTTCTTTCTTTCTTTCTTTTTTAAATACAGTTGCATTGGAAGCTGTATAGGACACACAGAAGAGACCATAGAAAAAAACTAAGTGAGATAATTTTAGAAGTTTTGCAACTATTACCTTAAAAAGACTTTGTAAAGATTATGTCATATAGCATCACTGAAAATATTAGTATAATTAGTATAATCAAGTTAAGACTCAAAAAAATGTATATCCAGGACTATAGTTAGGATGTTGGTCTATATTATTAATTTCTGACTCTCTAGATCTATTTCTGCATCTTAGGGCAGATAACTTTTCATAAAGCCTAGACAAGATCATAAATATACTAGTGGAAATAAAATGACAAGTTCTATACTGATTCTTATCTTCCTTTAATATACCAAATCTTTATAAGTTATCAAAATACTAAGAGTAGATGGGTATAAAAATGATGGAGTTTGTTTCATTTTCTTGATTGCAACTGGGATGAATTATGTTTTGATGTTTACTGGTTGCTTGGACTTTCTTTCCTAAGAAGTACCGTTTCATATCTTTTGCCTTTATGTTGGGCCATCAGTCTTTGCCTCATTGACTGTGGAGGTTCTTTATATGTTCTGGATACAAATGCTTTGCTGATTATATGCTTTACAAATATTTTTACCCAGTGGTGAGATGTCTTTTCACTCTTTTTGATGACTCGATGAATGAAAGTTTTACATTTTAAGGTAGTTGAATTTGTCATCTTTCCTTTATGTTATGTGCTTTTTGTGTCTTCCCTGTTTTGAGATAAGAAGATGTATTTTCCTTTAAAAGTTGAAGTTTTGCTTTTTAACGTTTAGATTGCTAAACTACCTTTAATTTTTGTGTGTGGTATAAAGTAGGGATCTAATTTTATTGTTTGCTTGTGGATAGGTAATCTCCACATTACTTATTACATACTCCATTGTTTTTCTGCCAATCAGCATTTCCATCTCTTTTTTGTGTCAAATGTCCACTTAATGTTTTTTCTATTTCTATAAAAATATACCTTTGGGATTTTCATAGAGATTGCATTGAACTTGTAAATTGCCGTTGGGTAGTATGGGCATTTTAATGATGTTAAGTCTTCTGATCCATGTACATGGATGTCTATTCCATTTATTTGTGTCTTCTTTAATATCTTTCATCAGTGTTTTGTAGTTTTCAGTGTACAAGTCTTTCTCCTCCTTAGTTTATTCCTAAGTATTTGATGCTCTTGTAAATGGGATTGGTGTTTGTCAATTTCCCATATCTCCTTATATTTCTAGGAATTTTTGCTTTGTATATGTCTATTGAGGCTATATTATCAGACTCTCACATTTTAGAGGTTTACATCTTTTAATAAGTGTAACTTTTTATCCTTTTTTAATGCTCTTCTTTGTAATGATGATTTTTGCCTTGAAGTCTATTTTGTCTGATCATTAGAAATAACTAAAACAGCTATCCTAGTTTTATTTGGCCTGGCATTTGCCTGATAAGAGGTTTTTTTTATCCTTTTGTATCCTCCAACTTTTTCTGGCCTTATATTTAGGTGTATTACTTGTAAGTAGTATATGCCTTGATTTTAAAAAATCCATCTTAACAATCCATGTCTTTTAACTGGTAAATTTAGTCTAATTATATTTATAGTGATTATTTTGATTTTTAATACCAACCTATTTTGTGTTTTCTAGTTGTTCTGCTTTATCCTTTTTTATTCTTTCCTGACATTTTTGGGGGTGTGTATGATTTATTGAGTTTAAAAAATAACATCATAAAATCATACCATTTCTATTATTTATTTGTTTATTTTTTAAAGATTTTATTTTTCCTTTTTCTCCCCAAAGTCCCCTGGTACATAGTTGTGCATTTTTAGTTGTAGGTCCTTCTAGTCATGGCATGTGTGATGCCACCCCAGCGTGGCCTGACGAGTGGTGCCGTGTCCGCACCCAGGATTCAAATCGGCGAAACCCTGGGCTGCTGAAGCGGAGCACGCGAACTTAACCACTCGGCCATGGGCCCGGCCCCTATTTCTATTATTTTAATGTTTGCCCCCATACCTTCTCTTTCTATTATTTTAACGATTACCTTAAATTTTCAGCTTGCATACCTACCTTAGTAGGATCTAAATATTAATCAATAACTCTGTCCTCCTCCTGAACTATAAAGGACCTTACAACTCTCTGACTCCAATTACTCTTTCCCAAATTACAGATGATAATTGTTCACTATCTCGGTTCCATCTTGTTTTTTCACCCTTCAAATGAGATGTTATTTTGAGCTCATAGATGTAGTTCTTTTTAGGTTTATCTACATTTAACTAGTTATTTTGCTCACTGTTTCTGAGATGCAACTCTTCCTTGCTGGTTTATTTTTTACTTCTTGAAGAACATCCTAGGCATTCTTTCACTGAGAGTCTCTTAGTGGTAAGCTCAATTTTTATTTTTCCAAAAATAGCTTTATCTGTAGTAATTCTGGAAGGACAGTTTAGAGGGATATAACATCCTAGGATGACAATTATTTCTTCTTAACATTTTTAGGATCTTACTTTCCACAGTCTGTGCTTAGAAGTCTACAATCATTTGTAGATAACTTTCTTTTAGTTCCTCTCACTGGCTGCTTTTAAGCTCTTTTCTTTGTTACTGTTAAGTTTCTCTACTGTGTGTCCCCACAGAGATTATTCTTCTCAGCTGTTATCTTTTCTGATATTGCCTCTCTTCCATTTTCCCTACTTCTTTCTTCAGGAGCTCTAATCAGCTGTGTGTAAGTCCTCTTTGTGTCTTTCATATTGCTTAATACTTAATTCATATTTTTTATTCAATAAATCATTACCTGAAGTTCTTTAGAATCTAGTTCTGCTGTCTTTAAATTTCTGCCAGACCTCACAGCTTATTTCCTTACTTCATCATTCTGGACTAAAGCAGGCTTAATGGTAGGAATTCTTTGAGCCTTGGGCAGAGGATATAGTGATAGTGTCTGCTTTTATTTCCGCTAGGTTGTTTCAGCTAGGCATCCTGGCCTGCCACCAGCACGTGACTGCTGTGGTTTTTTGGCTTGGGATTTCCTGGAAGATGCAGGTAGTCTGTATTAGAATCTCGAATACGTGGAGGTCAGGCCTGAGATGACATCTTTTCAGGGAAAACGTTTTTCCCCACTTACTGCCTGGGCTGAGACAGTTGTATTTCCCTCAGGTGGGTCTTCTCTAGTCTGCCTTTTCATGGAAGGCAGTAACCCTTCGGAGCTGTGCAGGATCCTAGTTCTCACTCCCCACTTTGCTTCTGCCCAAGATCTTTCTCTTTTTCTCAAACAGCCACTAAAAACCCTGCCTCTCTGTTATTGACACCAGCAAATACACTCAAGAAGACCCGAGCTTCACCATCCGGTTAGCATGCTGGTTTCTGGCTCCGTGTTTATTTTTGGTCGTTGAGGGTCTCTCTGATTTTCTTAAAAGCTTAGCTGTACCTCTAGAAGGATCTTTGTGATATTTTATCTAGAGTATCTATCTAGGTGTTTTGGGAGTTTTGTTTGTTTTTTGGGGATATCTAGTCCACTATATTGCCAGAAATAGAAGCCAACAAGATAGCTTCAAGTAATATTTTTTACTTAGACAAATAGATTGATATTCTTTCTGTTCCATCATTTTTCAGCTTTGAAAGTCTTCCTTCCTCCATAAAGATGCTAAATATTTACCTAAATTTCTTCTACTTTGGTTATGGCTTGATGTTTTTTATGTTTAACGTATAATTAATGTTATAAATAATTGTTTAATTATATAATTAATCTGAAGGTACTCACCAGTAATTCAAGGACATTTTAGACAGAGGGAAATAAAGGGTGAAAGGAAAGTTATATTTAGAGTGTTATGTGTTTTATATTCACCTTCTCATTTTAATCCTTACAGCAACCTTATGGAATAGGAATTATCTTGATTTTATGAATGAGGCTCAGAGAGGTTAAGTAATTTGCTTGGGGTCACACAATTAATGAGCAGCAGAACCAGGATTGAAATCGTTTGATCTTTCTAGTATTCGTGCAGTTTATCATTAAATCTGAATCTTATTATTCAGGGCTTTTCACCTGCTTATCCCTTAGTTCTGCGTTTGACTCATATAGAAAAAACTCTGAGAGGCAAGGGAAGTGGGAAGAAGGAAGACACGCTGCCAACTGTCGGAATAAAAGTTTGATGAGCAGCAGATAGGAAGGAGGGGCCAGGAGCAGAGGCTGGAGCTGCTTACACAGGTGCGTGTGCAGAGAGCACGCCCAGACCCACAGAGGCAACCACGGCACTGGATGGTTTGTGTCAAATTCAGGCAGGAAATCACGTTGACAGAATACTACAATGTGCCAGACACTGAAACGGGGAGGTACTTTATTTGGGTTATCTCATTTAAGCCCCCACAGGGCTGGAGATGAGTATTAAGAGCTGACAGCAGGAGGGAGCAAGGTCTCCGTTAGGCTCTTAGGGTTCAGGGTTAGGATTCAGTTCTTGAGAAGATTGATGAGAGCTCTTCAGGGCTCTGATCTTTTGGTTTCTATTCATTTAATTGGTTTTTTTTTTTTCTGAGTATAACATTAATGTGTCTACTGAGAAAACTTGAGAAACAAATCTAAAGAAGGAAATAAAATCAACCATAATCTGCTAAACAGAGTTAATCACTGTTAAAAAGTGTGCATATGTTTGTAAAATTGTTTTTCATGTACCTGGTATGACTATATATATACTATTTTGTATCCTAACTTTTTTTTTTTTTTAAGGATTTTATTTTTCCTTTTTCTCCCAAAGCCCCCCGGTACATAGTTGTGTATTTTTAGTTGTGGGTCCTTCTAGTTGTGGCATGTGGGACACTGCCTCAGCATGGCCTGATGAGTGGTGCCATGTCCACACCCAGGATCCAAACCGGTGAAACCCTGGGCTGCGGAAGCAGAGCAGGAGAACTTAACCACTCAGCTACAGGGCCGGCCCCACGACTAACCTAACTTTTTTACGAGCAGCATTTCATGAGCCTTTCCCTACATCTCTAAATACTCTTTGAAAATTTGCTTTGAACAGATAACGTGTGTACACATTTCTGAAGGCACAGGCTTATAAGGAGCAACAGCAGTCCCCTTTCCCATCTCTCAGTCCTGTGTCCCAGCGGCAGTTCTCTCTCTCTCGTTTAGCTACTGCTTCTGCAATTTATCCTCATGTTTCTAAATAATATCAGGTTTATGTTTCCTGTTATGAAAGCCGAGGATTCCATGATAGTTTGCCTCATCCCATTCTCCTAATATTGTTATGCCACAATTTTTGTTTCTGTTGTAACTAACCATTGTTTACTGAGCCAAGAGTTATACTATGCTTAAACTTCCCTTCTTGTACAAGTATTTTTTAACCTTGGAGTTAATAATTGCTTCATTTATTGTTAGTTTTCTCTGTCTTTACCAATTCCTTCCAGATTCCAGCAGATCTAAGAAAGCCCCCTAATGCTGTTTTCCCTGTGATCAAGTGCATCAAGTAATCCATGAGTCCTATTTTCTTCTGGAATCTTCCCTCCTGGGAGCAGCCCCTAAACTCCTGGATCCCCTGTCCTCCTGCTCCATCCTTCAGATGCTGTCCAGGCCAGCTGCATCTCTGTCTTCATGGGCTGTCTCTTCAGCATCACCCTGGAGCTCCCCTTTACATCTTTCCTGCTAGATATTGTTTTCTTTTTCAGTTTGTAGAGTAGCTTTTTGAGAAAAGGTATATAGAACTCAGTTTTTTGAGACCTTTTGTATTGGTTATCTATTGCTTTGTAATAAATTAGTCCAAAACTTAGTGGCTTAAAACAGCAAACTTGGGGCCAGCCCGGTAGCACAGCGGTTAAGTGCACACGTTCCGCTTCTCAGTGGCCTGGGGTTCGCTGGTTCGGATCCCGGGTGTGGACATGGCACTGCTTGGCACGCCATGCTGTCGTAGGCGTCCCACATATAAAGTAGAGGAAGATGGAAATGGATGTTAGCTCAGGGCCAATCTTCCTCAGCAAAAAGAGGAGGATTGGTGGCAGATGTTAGCTCAGGGCTAATCTTCCTCAAAACAACAACAAACATTTATTATTTTGTGGTCTCTGTGGCCAGGAATTTGGGGGCGCCCTTGCTGGGTGGCTCTGGGTCAGGGGATCCCATGGAGCTGCAGTGGAGAGGTCAGCCAGGGAAGCACAGACCTGAAGGCTCGACTAGGGGCTGGAGCATCTGCCTCCACAGTGACTCTCACGAGGCTGTCCAGTTGTTGCTGATTGTTGGTTGGAAACCTTAGTCCCAGGGGCCTCTGCACTGACTGAGGGCCCCCACTGCCTGGTAACCGGCTTCTCCCAGAGTGAGTGATCCAAGAAAACAAGACAGAAGTGACTGTGATTTTTATGACCTAGATTTCTGCCACATTCTGTTCATTAGAAGTGAGTCACTACGTCCTGCCTGCATTCAAGGGGCGAGGAGTTAGCCTGTACCTTTTGAAGGCAGGAGTGTCAAAGATTTATTGGACATGCTTTAAAACTCCCACGTCTTTCATGTCCAAAAGCTCATACCTAAAAGAATATGGAATTCTAGATGGCAATCATGTTTCCTCAGAATGTTGGATGCATTGTTCCATTGTCTTCTAGCTCCCAGTATTGCTTATGAGAAGCCTCTTATCATTTTGATTCCTGATCCTTTGTATGGGACCTGTTTTCTTCCTAAACACCTCTCAGATCTTTTTTTTAATCTTTGATGCTGTGGAATAGCACAGATGACATGCCTCGATGTGGGTCTCTTTTCGTTCATTATGCTGAATACTCAGAGGACCTTTTAATCAAGAAACTCTTATCTTTAGTTCTGGGAAATTTCTTGTATTGTTTCTTTAATACTTTCTTCTCCGTAATTTTCTGTTTTCTCTTTTTGGAACTCTTATTGGTTGAATGCTGGACCTCCAAGATTGATCTTTGAATTTTTTTTTGTTCCTATTGTCCCTCCCCCTCCCTTTCTTATTTTGTTCCCTTTAAGAGTGTGTTCAACTTTCTCTTCCAATTCGTTTACTGAATATTTTATTTCTGTTATATATTTAATTTCCAAGAGCTCTTATGTCCTCTGATTACTCATTTTTTATATTTTTTATAACATCTTGTTCTTTTTTCATGAGTGTAATCTCTTTTCTCTGAGTATTAAATATAGTTACTTTGAAATTTTTTCCTTCTTGACTTGTCTCTGTTTTTTTATACTTCTTTTCTGTTTTTCTCTCTGCCTTTCACTTTGTATGCTTTTCACAAATGACTAGTCATCTTTGGCCATTATTCATATTTAAGAGTGAGTCAGTAAAACCTGCCTGTGTGCAGAGCTTGTCAACTACTGAGCTCTAGAAGTTTTCTTCTCACCGTTGAGCCTAACATGACGAGGAGGGGCCTTCTCTCTAGGACCTTCTGTCTATTTTCCCCTAGAGTGTCTATCCCGACCCTCCTTCATTTCTTTCTAGATCTGAAAGCTGTCCTCAGACTTTTTAGAACATTGTCCCTTCTCTCACGTTCTTTCTTTACAAAGTGCACACTCGTGAATGGTGTAACATAGTGCAGATCTCGGTGTCCTATCTTAGTTTAGTTACCATGTTCAGAGATTATGGCATGAGATTGTGCCCCTCCCTTTGTGAGAACTACAAGTGGTGTTTGTTGATTTATTTTGTGCATATTTTTTGTTGATTTTATTATGTCTAAGGGAAGAGAGAGTTTATGATCTGAGTTCATCTGTAATCTTATCCTAGAAGTCTCTCCCTACTTTTTTGAACTCTGAATTTTTACTGTCTGCAGAGCAGTAATATGGATCACCATAATTTGTATAGCCAGTATTCTATCAGTGGATTTTACTTTGTTCCTCATTTTATGCGTTACAAATACTGCTATTGTGAGCATCCTTTCACATACACCTTTACCTGAGGTTTCTATTTCCTTAGGATAAAATCCTCAAAGTATAATTAGTAGATCAAAGGATACAGTCATTAAGGGCCTTAATATTTGTTTCTAAGTTACTTTCCAAAGTGTTGAATTGGTTTATACACTCAGTATTAGTCAACATTGTTTATTATAATTGAAAAAATAGAACAACCCTGCCAACTGAAAAATAATATCACATTGTACCCATTTTAATTTGCATTTGTGTTTTCTCACTCTCTCTTCTTTGGCCTATTTTGGCAGAGAGTATGGAAAATACTTAGATTTTTCTTACTGATTTATCCCTGCTTGTTTAATGCTATCTTAGGGTTAAGCTCTTATCATCTTGCAAATATTTTTTAATTGCCTTCCTTTTACTTTTGTTTGCTTTTTAATGTGTTTTTAATTTTTATGTGATTAAATGTATTAGTCTTTTCCTTTATGACTTCTCCTTCTAATTTTGTGCATTGAAAGGCTTCCTTCATCCCAGCATCAAGTAGTCACCACCTTTTCTTTAGTTCTTTTAGATTTTATTTTGTAAATTTAGCTCTTTAGTCCATTTATTTTTTTGTATAATGTGAGGCAAAGAACCAGAGTTGTTTCTTTTTATAGTTAAACTCATTTTTCTGTTGTCAGTTATTGTCATCAGATTTCCAGATGACTTGAAAAGTTACCTTATCATATACCACAATTTCCCATAATCAGATCTGTTTCTGAGCTTTTAAATTCTATTCTGCTTATCTTTTTATTCCAGTGCAGTACGCTTTTAAAACACTATGATTGTAGAGTTTTAGTATATTTTGCTCTCTGGTGATGCTAGCCCTTCAAAATCTCCCAGAACACCAGTCCTGAAGTCAGGGCGCCGCCAAAGGGGACTTGGTTCTGAACACAGGCCGGGGGGAGACCAGCACAAACGCGGAACCTCGGAGCCACTTTCCTGGGGCCCTTCGAAGCTGCCCTGATGAGGACAGCAGGGGTGTCAGCGTTGGAAGGGCTCAGTGAGCAGGTTCACTAAGTACATGTGTGGGGATTGGAGGGGTATGGGATCTGGAAGCCAGATATGTAGTTATAATTAGTGTTTTCAAAAAGCTGAAGTACCTGTTGAACATAGAAGCCTCTGCAGGCACCAAAGCAAGGAGTTTGGATGCCCTTGTCTTTTCCAGGCGTCTTCCAGCTGCTCCATTATGACTTTCTTTCCTCCGTAGGGAAGCCTCTGGAGGGTCTTGTGGCGGTGCGGATAAAGGAGAGAAGAACACAGAAATAAGAATGAGAATAGATTCAAGGCCCTTCTCTCTGTACACGTGAAAGTGTACCTAGAATATCTTTAGAGATGCCTTCAAAGCTTCAGACATTTCAGTCCCACTGTGGCTCTGTTTTTTAATTATAAAGGATGATTAGTGGATTTATTTTAGAATTTCTGCTTGGCCTAGGACAAATTTGTCAATTGAAGGGAAAGAGAATGCACCAGTTAAACTTTCATATTCATAAAAGCAAAAGCATTATCGCTCTTGCTCTGCATTCAGAGTCGGCCTTGGTTGGACAGTCCAGGTCTGTTTACAGCGGTCATGCTCTCTGGACCATGGCTGGGGCCTGCTCTCCCTTTTTCTCTGATATATAACATTTCCCAATTCTTGTAGCACAATGTAGATAAGGCTGGAATATTTCGTAAGACTTTGTAGCAAAGACAGAGGAACAAGTAAAAGGGGGTAAGCATAGAGAGTAGCAATGAGATAATTTCTCAAATGAGATCTCGTTTTAGTCTTCTTCAGCTTTGCTTTCTCTCTAGCTCCTGACTTGAGATTGACAAAAGCCATCTTCTCTACCACTCAGGAGAACCTTCAAGTATGTGTGGACTCTCAGTTTCAAACCTGAAAGAGAGGACTTCATGATTGACACCGGGAATGCTGCCAAATGGCTGTGGTCTATGCCTTCCGCTTAAATCATATCTAACTGTGTAGGCTCTATGAGACAATCGTGTCTAGCTAGATCCCAATAGCCTAATATCCTTACTGGAGATGAGCATGTGGTGGGTGGGTTGGGAGTCTGACATAAGCTTTTTACATAATGAATCTGTATATTAGACTTATGCACATTTTATGGCTTTTAAAATAAGGGGTACAGGGGCCGGCCCAGTGGTGCAGCGGTTAAGTTCACACGTTTCGCTTCTCAGCGGCCTGGGGTTCGCTGGTTCGGATCCCGGGTGTGGACATGGCACTGCCCGGCGTGCCATGCTGTGGTAGGCGTCCCATGTATACAGTAGAGAAAGATGGGCATGGATGTTAACTCAGGGCCAGGCTTCCTCAGCGAAAAGAGGAGGACTGGCAGTAGTTAGCTCAGGGCTAATCTTCCTCAAAATAAATAAATAAATAAATAAAATAAAATAAGGGGTACAGTGTTTTCTAATTAGAAGAACGATGGGCTACAACTAGTAGGTGTGGGTTCTAGTTTGATTTGCCAGTGAGCAGTCTTGTCTCTTTGGGAAAGTCATTCGATCTTTCTATAGTTTTGTTGAGAGATTTGGATATAATTAGTGTGTAATTTTATGATTTTGTAAATAATTGGGTTATTTAAAATGATTATAAAATTTGTGCTTGAATCTTTCTTTCTATGGTATATATTAGTCTCTTTTAATATGATGCTGAGATGTCAGTGAGGAATAAAGGCCCGATTATTGTTCCAATGAGAAAACATGATCCATTTTATAATGATGTACTTTATAGGACAGCTTCTCCATTATGGTGACAGGTGGGACCTGCTTATATTTAAAAGGGGCCATGAGAGCTTACTTTACCTTTTTATTAGGTAAATATTTGCCTCTTTATTTATCACGTATAAATTTAGATGTTCTTAAACAATTTAATTGTATGTAGTTAAATCTGTATTTAGATTCTATATTCTATAGTTTCATTTCTTTCACGTAGTTGACATTTCATCTTTAACATTTTTAAGTTGAGCTAAAAAAAGCAAAAGCGCCATATGTTAAAGTACTTTGTTATTTAGTACTCTTCATTAAGATAGACTGATTTTTCCTTTCTGCTTATGTGTAACCTATTTTTTTTCCCCAGAGTGAAAAGCTTTTGTTATATGATACCGTCCAGAGTGAGCTGGAGGAGAAGATAAGGAGGCTCGAAGAGGACAGGCACAGCATTGACATCACCTCAGGTGACGGCCGTGATGGGATTGGCGTGGTTGGTTAAGTGACGCTGAGCCTTTGGTTTACTGTCGTGCCTCGTGATAGCTTAGCCTCCTGCTATCAGGGTATGTAAAGTGAGGTCTCCTAATGAGGGGAAGGGGAGACTTCTGAAGAACTTGACAGGATTGTGATTGTTGCTTTGATTTGAGCTCACACTTCAGAAGGACATAGAAAATGGAGCACATGAAAGTGGACAAAATCGAAATGTGACAGGAACTGTGCAAATGAGAACAGTAAGAATGTTATTATAATATAGGAATAGGATTGGAAGACAGTAAGAATAGTATTGGGAGACAGTCACAGTATATGTTCTTTCCTCTGAGTCTTGAAAGACCGTCACGTGGAAGAAGGAACAGAAACCTTTTCTCGTTAGGACCGTGCATATTGGGGCGAATGGATAGAAGTTTCAGGGAGGCCGGTTTGTGTCTCAGAAAAAGGAAAAAGACTTATTAATAATTAGATCAATCGAATGTGAAATTGGCTTTTTCAGGGATATTATGAAAAGGCTTTCTACACTGTGTGGCAGGTTTACTGGGTTATCCTACAGTTCTTGCATATGTATTATTTTACTGTTGTAAGTTTGATTTCTTTAGTATAGAGTAGGCATAGTGGGGTCAGACGAGCTGAGCCCTAATGCCCCTGCTCCATCATCTACCAGCTGGGTGAGTGGGTGACAGTTTAGCTTTTCTAAATCAGTCTCCTCATCTGTCAAACTGAAATAATAAGAATACCTACCTCAGAGGTAGCTTTGAGGATTAGATGAGACAATGCATGTAATGTGTATTTAACAAAGTGCCTGATGCATGTTCATCAATTATTAGTCATTAAGTGCCAAGTTGATGTTTACTTTAATAAAGGCAGAGAAAAATTCATCTATCTATAGCTGCTCATGAAATTATATAGTCATATGTGTATATACATAGCCACCAATGCAATTTTGCTACCAGGAAATTATATAGCCTTTTTTCAACCCCTTTGATCTCCAGAAATCAGCTAATACTTGATTTTTATTGACTTGCCAGAGCTGTGGAATGATGAGCTCCAGTCAAGAAAAAAGAGGAAGGATCCTTTCAGTCCTGATAAGAAGAAGCCAGTTGTGGTTTCAGATATCCTTTCCTAAATTCTCAGGGGGTTCTTTTGCCTTGATGTGAATTTTTGCCTTGTGCATACCTCTGTAACTTCTGTTAGTACACTGACTTTATTTGTATGATCCTGGAATAAGCAAAAGATGATTTATAAAACTGATTGAAGGCAGAAGGGTAGATTAAGGGTAAGATTAGATTAAGAGGGGTGGGGAGGAGTAGAAATTTAGTTACAATCTCAACTTTGAAAATTCATATGGCCTTCCAGTTCATAAGGGCTTAGATGTGCAACAGCTGTTTAGTATATAGCGCGATTGTTTAATTCTGATGTGTAATTTTTAACATTTTTAATGTTTCTGAAATTGGAGTGCCTTTAAATTAAATTAATAGATGCATTCGATCTCGGCATTCCCTGTGTTGCCCCCTGCACCTCAAAACAGTGATTAGGTTGGTGGTGTATCTTACCATCAATGATATCATAGAATTAAGAGAATATCGTTATAACATCTGAAGTATTGAAATATATTTTATCCTGGTACTAAGTTTTTTGAAGAATAATTTGAAGTCAGAATTCAGTATGCCAGAGGATTATGGCCAGAAATCATCACTCCGTTCTCATATAATTCAAAGTGTGAAATTCTTACAGCTAAATTGACCTTGACTTTTCAACGTCCATATATAGTTTATATGCTGCAAGATCTTGATATTCTTGAAGACTGGACAACAATTAGGAAGGTATGATTAAAGAGCAATGGAATATAAATATGTTTTTATAGCCTACTTTTTAAGATTCTATGGTTTTTCACTAATATATCAAAATACGATTATTGTAAATATGCTTTACTTTGTAACAATCTCTCTAAGGCAGTTAATGCTAATACAGATAATAGTGGATTGCAAGAATATTTTAGGAGAGACATGTCAGCAGCTTGATTATATTTTCTCCTGTAATAATGTAATTAGCAATTTATGCAAAAGTCTACAGAAAAGCCTTTATTTAGGTTGCCCCACAAGTAACAAATAACCATTCTATGCCTAGTCCTTCACCCGGTCCTGGCTTACGGAGGCACTCAATGTTTGTCGAATAAACAAAAGTGGATGTTTGAACCCTTATTACGTGTCTTACATTCTGTCATCAAACATTCAAGAGTTACAGGATTTTCTGTGCTTGTTTGAAAGTGGAGACTTGTTTTCCTTATTGAATTTTTCCGTTTTTAGCAACTTCTTAGTTGAGAGTTAGAGATTATTCCAGGTATTGATAACACTTCCGGGAGAAATTGTTATTCTTTGTATATATTCCTTATTCATATTTCTTAGACGTGAACAGTTTATTAGAGCAGCTGAAGATTATATTTCACTGTTTGTTATTGAGGTCATCAGTAGTGTGGTAAATATTAAATAGATACGAAAATATACTTTTAATCTCTGAACTCAGATGATGTCTTCCTTCCTCTTTTTTTATTAAGGCAATGGCTACATTGGGTCCACACAGAGTGAAAACAGAACGTAAGTCATTTAGTCTCAGTTCAGAAATCTGCCCTATGAGGACTTGTTGAGTCAGGCTTGTTAACTCGTCTGCACACTGAAGAGCTCCCCCAGCAGGGGTTTCATTTCATCAGTAAACACTATATCTGGAATTAGAATATTTTAAATCCTACTTAAAATTGGCACTAGTAGTTGATAATATACCTGCTTCCCCTTCTGGCACTTGTCTAGTTGATGAATGATTTATTGTACATTGTTTAGCTTTTGTTTAGTAATTATACTAAAAACTTAGTGAATTTTATAAAAAACATAAGAAATTTCTCTTATTTCTATTAGATTTAGGTTTGTTATCTAAGAAATATTTTTAGTGTTTTTTCACGTATATGCATGGATTGGTGTTAATTCTTAATGCTCTGCGCTTTTGTTCTTCTGACAATGTCTTATTAATATAACAGTTTTTGAACTGATCCCTTTAGCACCTGTGAAACTGGAAAAACATCTGCACAGTGCTAGATCTGAAGAGGGAAGATTGTATTATGATGGTGAATGGTATATACGTGGACAAACTATATGTATTGATAAAAAAGATGAATGTCCTACAAGGTAAAAAGCCTTTATCATTTCGGTCTTGCTCAGTATTAGAGTTTGCAACATTGTTATCAATAAATATTTGCTGCCTCTATAGGCATACATTCATAGTGTATCATTAGTTCTCTGTGAATCCTTTTTTTCTCTTGACATATGATTTGATTGGCATGTGTGTACATCAGTGTTAGTATTTATACACCAGAGTTACATATTAAGTTCGTGAATGCAGCATTAATATGAGTGGAAATGTTGGAATTATTTAGCAGGTAAGTGATCCTGATTGTTAATTCTTATAGTAGATGAATTGTTATGATCTTAATATTATGACCTTTAAATTAGACTACTATGAATTTTTGGTGGACCTATTAATATTAACCCTTAACTTTTTTGGGTGTATTACAGTATTTTGGATAAAAAGAATTTGTATCAATTAGAATAGGAAAGAAATGGAAAATTAATGAAAACTTTAAGAGGAACAGTAATTAAAATATAACTTGAAAGTAAAATTGCCTTTTAAAAAGACCCAATCTGTCTAGGCTTAAATAAAGTTTATATAATTATGTATATGGCCTTCTAAGTTTTATCTGGTTGTGGCCTTTGGAAAATGTGAATGCTAATCACTGCTTCTGTTCCTTTGGTAGTTTAGGATGTAATTCTCAGAGTAGTAACCTTCTACAGTAGGAAAACATCTTTTCCTAGGTATCAGTGGTAAATAAAGTGTTTGCATTTAGTCTAGAATACTCATTTTCCAAATACAGTGGTTTTATTTGGATTGTAATTTCATCTTTAAATTTTTAGGATACCAGGAGCGTTGTGTACAATAACTTTTCTCATAGAAGCCCATTGAACTAATCACTAGGTTATAAACGATACCCCTGGATTCTTTGCTTTATCTTATTGCTTTTGAGACATTTTACTTGCTACTTAGCATGAAAGTGGTTGAGATGAAATAGTATTAAAGAGGATTAAACACAAATCTAGTTTTAAAGAGATTTCTACATAAAGATGAGTAGTGTCCAGAAAAATTCGTACAAGTACCGTAGATGGTTTGACCCTGGGAATAAGGCATTGGTGTTGGAAAGATTTCCTACAGCCCAGGCTGCTGTGAGTTGGAGGTGTCATACCGCCCAAGTAGCGATTTTAGCTCCACTGTATATTTTTGGGGGGTGGGCTGAGGATGGAGTGGGAACAAAGTGCATTAATAGTTCTAGTAGTGAATTTTACCAACTCTATTAAGAAAAGAAAGGTGGTTATCTATTAAGTGTTGCTGAATGTGATATTTTTAACAGCATGCCCTGCTGATAGTGCAGTGTTCTGGTAAATGACAGTTACATCCCTGGATCTACTCTTGTGGTCCAGCTATTTTGGTTTTATAGCTGGTACTCTAAAATGAGTGGAGGAGGCATATTGTAATTCATTCATTCATTCCTTTTTTCTTTTTTTCCTTTTTAGTGCCGTAATTACAACAATTAACCATGATGAAGTTTGGTTTAAGAGGCCTGATGGAAGCAAATCTAAGCTTTACATTTCACAGCTACAGAAAGGAAAATATTCAATTAAACATTCATAATCATGATTAAAGTGTTATCTAAAGCTACCTTATTAGTGTTACCAAATGTGATGTGCCATGGGAGTAAAAAATGTATTCAGTAACTTAATATTCTCATTGAATCATGAGAGACTGTGTATTTGTAGGTAGTACTCTAAGTAGACCTCATGTTGATATGTTATTAAGAGACAGTAATAAAAGTTTAATCATGATCATTACATTTATTTGCCTTTTAGGTCCAATGACCAATAGGTATATATGGTAGGGGTTTCTTACTGAACTTTTTTCTTTGTTTTTTAAAAACATTATGCAAATCTGTCTTGTCTTTAGTGAACTATGTTGCTAAATGGCTGCATTTATCTGCCATTTTTTGATTTTCCATGTCTTTGTCTTTCATCGTGTGTTTGTAAATAAGCCTGATAAAATGTTTCCTATAAATGGTTTGTACTAGTACATTAGTGTTAAATCAGAACTGAAATTTAAACATATATACATGAGTATGTATATTTGGCATCATCAGCTTACTTAGAACTGATGGCCTTACTCTACAATCTTGTTTTACCCCAATTTAGCTCTTGGGTTTGAAAGCTAAAAGGAGCACTTTGGTAGACTAGCAGCTCTCCTCTCCTCTTCCTTGACTTGACGGTGGTGACCGATTTTTACAAATTACACTGAATGTTAATTAGTAACATTAGTGTCAAGTAATAACATGCTTCTGCCTGTATTTCTCGTGACCCGTTAGAGGGCAAGTTTCTGCGCCTGGTGTTCACGATGCGGTAACTGACAGTGGATGGTAACTGACAGTATTGTGGTGCTTGCT
This sequence comes from Equus quagga, assembly GCF_021613505.1. NCBI lineage: Eukaryota > Metazoa > Chordata > Mammalia > Perissodactyla > Equidae > Equus > Equus quagga. The sequence continues at coordinate 13,340,106 of NC_060268.1, read as the reverse complement.
GTACATGTCTGATCTTTTGAAACAGAGTTTAGTAAGCATTTTCCAGAGGTAAAATTAGGTTCCTATCCTAATTTTATTCCTAGGGCAAGATAGACTGGGATAATTTCCTTGAATCTTTTCCCAAATTAGCATTTTTATCTTTGGTCTTTCCACACTTTAAGGCCACTTGGTGCAATTGAGGAAGCATTGGCCCCTCTTCCCTTAGCCACATGCAAAATTAGCTTCTAAAACCTCAGGAACAGTACAAAGAATCGAAACCCTCACTACAGCAGCGCAGTTGGCTGGAGTATATCTTAAGGGACAACCAAATCAAGTATTCCTGGTGGTCTTGTGCACTTTAATTTCTGTTCTAACGAGACTTAAGAGGATGAGGAAGAGATCTACTTATTAACACTTAGGGCAGGAATATCTGCATTATTCCGTTTATTTTCTTACTCTTTTACCTCTGCAAACATCTTCCTGTGCAGATCACTACTTCACAGTTGCCAAATGTTAAAATATTTGACTTCTGAAATTCGTTATCAGCAAAGTTATGTACGTTCTGTTTCTAATGAACATTAGCAAATGTACATAATGTCACAATCCAATAGTATTTGACAGTACTTATGTATACAATGTTTCATAAGCATTTTTAATAAGATTTGTATTTTTAACTTTAGTATATAATAAAAAGATGTGTTTGAGTGTCATCTGTAGTGTCTTGAGTTACTTGTCCATAAATTCTTTTATTATTTATAACCTATCCACTTCTAAGAACTATTTGAGCCAATTTACACTAATAGATATGGAGTGTTGGAGTGTTGAACAAATGTTTCTGCTTCCCTAAAGCACAATTCAACATCTGTTGGGGCATATCTAGATATTCAAGATGGCTAAGTTATACTTAATTTAAAAATATGCATATATGTTATACTTTAATAAAAAATGTACTGTCTATGCTCTGAAATTCTAAATGGACTATCTTTATTTTAAAAACTATGCTTTAGTACATTTACTTTCAAAACATTAATATTTATATCCAATGATTCTATAATATTGATGTTGATTCAGGTAAGCATATGCTTATTTTGATTTTACTACTATAAAATGTATTTTGTTATTGGCAGTTTGCCATTAGACTTGTGGTCAAAGGGTTCAGTTTAGGAGAATTGCTGTGAAATGTGATGTCACAGCTGCTGCTGCTGTTATGTATATGATCAGCCTCTGTCTTAGGATCAATTTATGGGCCTTTCCTGTGACAGCTCCCAGTATTTCCTATTCAGTCCAACCCCTTCCTGCCATTTCCCATTAAAAAGAATCCAGTCATCACTAATCCAATTCGTCACTAACATTAACAGACATTAACATTAATGGCCCACTCCTCATTCTGTCCCTTTCTCTTACTGGTTGCCGGGGTGTTGAGTACTTTTCATTGGAACCTTCCTCGTGTAAAAGTTGTACACATTGTTACTCAGAACTCAAACACCACTGACAGAACTGTGTATATACCTTATTGATGGTTATTTAGAAAAAAGAACAGGGATGTTTGCTGTTATTTCTAAGATTTTGTTTTTGGACCTAGTAAGACCAATGCACTAAAACTGAACCAAAATGAATTTCTAAGATAAGGAAAATGGATATAGGATGAATGAATATACTAGTTAGAGTGTACGTAGTTTCTTGCCAAATTGGAATATAAAGTTTTAATTGCTAAAGATAAGGAAATCTAAAATATTAAAAAAAAAACAAACATGAAAGCTCAGAGTGAGGTTAGAGAAAATGTGTGTTCCTTGTATTGTCTTTAGGGATGGACTAGGGGAATTGTGGCTGGCTCCTCAAGTGGGATTAAGCATGGAAGTGTCCCCCATTGGTCACTGTGGCCCAGAGTCTTCCCCTTTACTTGATAGGCCCAGAAACTTGAACTTTGTCTATATACCCTGTTATGGGCTGAATTGTGTACCCCCCCCCCAAATTAATGTGTTGAAGCCGTCATCCCAGTATGTCAGAATGTGGTTGTATTTGGAGATAGGGCTTCTAAAGAGGTGAGTAAGTTAAAATGAGGCTGGTAGATTGGCCCTAATCCAATCTGACGGGTGTCCTTATAAGAGGAGGAAATTTGACAGCAGATGTGTGCACAGAGGAAAGACAATGTGAGGACACAGCAAGAAGGCAACCGTCTGCAGAAATCAAACCTGCCAACACCCCATCCTGGACTTCTATCCTCCAGAACCGTGAGAAAATAAATCTCTGTACTCTGAGTCACCCGGCATGTGGTATTTTGTCATGGCAGCCCTCACAAACTCACACGTGCCCAAGGTGACAGCTCTGGAAGCAGCAGATTGGCCAATTCGCAGTGGACTGAAGTGACAGCTGAGTGTCAATTGCATCGTTTAGAGTGGGAAGTATAACAGAAGGAGACCTGATTCCTCAAAGCAACTAGTTGGCATAGTCTTTCTTCGAGGGGAATCTTTGTGAAAGCAAACTGTTCTCGTGAAACTTCAGGGAGGGACCAGTCCTCCATGGAGGGTACCTCCTTCCTGCTTTTGTGCTGGACACATTGCTATAATCTTACTTTTGACTTTTTTTTCTTGGTGCCCTACTGACCAAGATCGCTCCCGTGTTAACGCGCTGCACAGTCCTTGCCCACAGCCCCTCTAAGTCCTTCTTATACCCTGCGCTCTGCCACTCTGGCCAGTTTGTTGGACCAGTGTGGCCCCTGACTCCTGGGCAGCTGGGGATAATAATACTTGTAATCAGAGTGCTTGTCATGTGCCAGGAACTATATTTAATATATAATTAACAGAAAAATCATCATGTAATATTGTTCATGCTTAAAACAAAGTGAACGTAAATGTAAGAATTCTGGTATGTTTTTATAAATTTACCATATGTTAGGAATTTCTGGTCATGTTTTTCTTAAGACATGAGAGGCAAAGTACTGTGGCAGAACATATATATATATATATATATATATATATATATTTAAGATTGGCACCTGAGCTAACATCTGTTGCCAATCTTTTTTTTTCTTTTCTTTCTCCCCAAAATCCCCCAGTACATAGGTGTATATTCTAGTTGTAGGTCCTTCTGCTTGTGCTATGTGGGACGCCGCCTCACTGTGGCCCGACGGGTTGTGACATGTCCGTGCCCAGGAACCGATCCAGCGAAACCCTGGGCCATCGAAGTGGAGTGGGCGAGCTTAACCACTCGGCCACGGGCTGGCCCCCAGAACTTATATTTTGAATGTTCTGAAATTGAGTTGATTATCTCAAGTTGCTAGTCTTTCTGAAAAATGTGCGTGTTACATCTATCTATCTAATCCATCTGTCTGAACTGGAAAGCAACCGTAAGTCTAAAATTTCTTTGCTCCTAAACCTGAAGCTAATGTATTCTCTTTCAAAGACACGTTATGAAAGGAGGTCAGGGGAAGATGCAGTAACAGTCTTTAAAGTTCTTTTTTCCTTTCCTTTTCCATTTTCCTGTATATGATAGCGCTTTGAGGTGGGTGACCTTGCCAGGAGACTTTTGCATTCTCTTGAAGAATGAAGTGCCATAATTCTAGTCCAGATGCAGCCACGTGGCAATGTTGCGTCTCTGCTAATAAAGATTACAATTTATGTTAAACCACTTAGAAAACCATCTCCTTGAGCAGAGGTTCAACGACGTCTACTATTAGAAGGATGTTGAAAGAAATATCATATTTCATTTATTATTGAAACAATTTGAAAATGGCATTGTAAATAGCAAAGAGTAAAGTGCTTTCACTTGTTTGATGACAAATTTATGATTTCTGTTTATTATGTTTAAGTACATCTATGGGTAATTGCACTTATTAAGGAAAAGTGATTTTTTTTTGCAGGCTTCAGGAACTGTTTAAATTATTCATTGACTAGAGCAGTTTTTGATTTGAGGCTTACACTCCACGGTGTTAACTTTTATTTTATCAATATACTTATGTATGCATATGTAATCACAGTAGCTACACACAAGGGCCAACTTGGTTTGGGCCTTTCCTACATGCACTTGAACTGTACCCTCTCTCATGCCAAGGGTTCTGTTGGGGGTCTGGGCACGGATGAAGGGGAGCACAGGGTTGCACCCAGTCGTCACCCCTCTCCTCCTTTAGAGCTGTCCTCGCCTTTCCCTCCTCCTGGTGTGGCTGCTTAAGGGAGTTCTCGGCACCAGTCATGCCCAAGCTGACTCTCTGGGCAAGGCTGTCAAGGCGGGAGGCGACGCGAGAAAGAGAGGCTGCTGCTCCGGCCACTGTCTGCAAGATGCCTCCTGTATTCTCTCCTGGATCTCTGGACTTTCTCTTTTTCTACCTCCATTTTCAGCTTTAAAAGGTTCTGTAAGATCCTATGCCCTATATTGGTGGTTTTTCTGCCAGTTAAATAGGGCATAGCAGGTCCTGTTATTTGCATTAAAGGAATAGTGTCTGTGCTCTTCTGTGCTTCTCTTTTTCGTTCTTTTTTAACGTACTGTATCTCGGTGATCCTTCCACATCAGCCCCTAGAGAGCTACCCACATTCTTTTTAGTGAGGGCATGGTGTTCATCTTATGGAATAACCACATGGCGTTCCGTGGTGTGGAATACCAGCACAGTGTGGTGGATATATAATTGTTCCTTCCCTCCCTCCCTTCTTCCCTCCTTCTCTTTGTTCCTTCTTATCAAACAAGGCTGAAGTGAATACTCTTGGACATATATCTTTGACCACGGGGAAGAGTATATTTGTGGTATAGATTTCCAGTCTACTTGAAATTCCTTGGTCAAATGGTAGGGGAATTTTATATTTTATTAGATATTGCCAGATTTCCCTGCAAAGAAATCGTACCAGTTTACACCTCCACTAGCAGTGTATGAGGATGCCTCTTTCTCCTTATCATCAGAAATACTGTTGGTGACTGATTTTCAAGGTCATTCTTCTACCTTCTCTTTCCTTGTTTGTTTACCTTCAGGCTGCGTGCTAGGACCTCATTCAAGTCCTTTTTGAAGTTTCCACTCACTTCTTTGACTTCAGCTGCCACCCATGTCCCGACAGTCCCAAACCTGAACCTCTGCTCTCGCCCCGGTTCCGCTGGGCATTTCCATCTGCTCTTCACACTTTTTTACACCTAACACTTACAATCCCAAATATTATCTCCCCTTCACGTACCTCCCCCAACCCCACAGGTAGTCCTGTTGTGTTCGCATCCTTGATTCATGCCTCCATCCGCCCAAATTCAGACCTTGGAGAGGCCGTGGCAGGTGGTCAAATTCACGGACTTTGGAGCAAGACTAACTGGGTGTGAACTCTGCCACTTATCCCCTGTATGACCTTAGGCAATTTCTTAACTTTGTGTGCCTAAAATATCCCCATCTGAAAATGGAAATAATAATAAAACTTCATAGGGTTGTGGTGAGGATTACTGAGTTAATATACGCTATGTGCTTAGAACAGGGCCTGTTACATGATAAATCCTATATGTAAGGGCTTTTTATGTATTTTGACTCCTCATATCTAATTAATTACCAAGCCCTGTAGATTTTAACTTCAAAACATTTCCTGAAATCATCCTCTTGTCTCTAGTCCCACCGATGCTGCCTTAGTTCAAGCTGCGAGTTTCTTTTCCTGGGTGACTGTGGTGAGCTAACCGGCCTCTTCGCTTCCCGCCTTTGCCCTCTGTAGCAAATGTTATATTTCTAAAACCCAGAACTAATTTTTTTACTCTCTGCTGGACTTCAACTCTTTTGTCTGCCCAGCACTCCAGGTCTTCTTTTTCCAGGAAACGCTTCTTCCCAACTGTGTGGTTCCAACGGGAGCATCCGTTTCTCTCCTCTCTGCCAATCTTGGTCACAACTGTTTGAACTAAGCCGGCACGTAACTCAGCCTGCCCCACTTAGAGCCCTTCCCTGAGATCTTTCAAACTATAACTGTGGAAAGAGAGTCAGTCTCCCTCTTGTCTTGAAACTGGCAAGACAACAAAGTTTTGGAATTATAGGCAATGAAGTTCCTGCCCTGTGGAGAAAGATGGCACAAAGCTGAAGAGAGGAGAGATGACAGATAGAAGCTTGGCATTTAACTTTCTGCTTTCAGCTGACCCACGGTCCATCAGCCCCCCAATGTTCCTCACGTTAATGGGTCTTTAATCAACTTCCCTTTTTCTAATTTTTTTTGAGTTGAGTTTCTGACTCTTGCAACATTTACCATGAACACTAGAGCTTCATATTCTGTTGATTTTCATTTAAAAAATTATAATAAAATTTTATAATTTCACCACAAATTCAAGGAATGAAAAATAAAGCCACTGGTAGAATTGCAAAGGTACATGCGAGAAAGAGAAATGCAGCCTCCGACTACTAGGAACTGCCAGGCGCTCTCTGCTAAGCCTTGGTGTTCTCCTGAAGGCCACTAAGACCGGACGAAGTGAGACGGAAAAACAAGACCCCTCCCCCTCATAATCTTGTCTAAGTAGATAGAAACAAGGTCAGCCTGCAAACCACAAAAACATAAGACCTCCCCCTATCCTGGTGAATATGAACAACTGCTGCTGCTTTATTAATTACACTGTTGCCTCATAAATAAGGTTTATTAGGACACCCCACCATAGAATTGCCCCCACTTCCTGACATTTCCTTGAATCCTACCAAAAGTCAAACACAAGCCCAAATCCTGAAAGCCCTTTGTGAATATGTTCTGTCTCAGACACCCACAGTTCCCTACGGGGTGTGCTCTCCTCCTGCAAGGAGCAAGAAGCCCAACTTGTTCGACTGCAGCATGTTTCTGGTGGTCTTCAGCTGGAGGGCATTGACACACGTTTAAAACAGTCTTGGCTGGGTCAGCCCGGTGGTGCAGTGGTTAAGTTCGCGCACTCCCCTTTGGCGGCCCGGGGTTTGCAGATTCCGATTCTGGGCATGCACCTTATCAAGCCATGCTGTGGCAGGTGTTCCACATATAAAGTAGAGGAAGATAGGTACAGCTGTTAGCTCAGGGCCAGTCTTCGTCAGCAAAAAGAGGAGGATTGGCAGTGGATGTTAGCTCACGGCTAATCTTCCTCAAAAAAAAAAACCCTACCAGTTTCGGTTGAAGAGTTTTTCATTCGATTTAACCTCAAGATACTCAAGTATATTTTGGACAGTTTCTGGGAGTTCCCAGTATATTATTATAGTTATAATGACTGATAAAACACGCTATCATAAAAGACAAGGCGAAAGGACATTTCATGAAAAGCCTTTTGTTCTGCCATCGAAGTTAGATAGCACTTTGCTTCCCAAACTAGCAAATAGTGTTAATATTTCTACCACATTAACCAGGGACTGTCTCCTGGAAATGTAAAAGCTCTAGTACCCATGCATTTTGATTAAAACCTGAAGGTGGCAGTAAATTCCTACAAGACTTAGGTGCTTAATTTAGAATTTGTATTTGTTCTCCTAATTATTCAAAATCATGTAGTGAGGCTGCAGTTGTATTTAATTCTATTACGTACTTATCAAGGCGTATTCAGGAAGAAGATAAAGTTAGAAACAAGGATTATATTGTTATTACCGTTTATTGACTGAGAAAGATTTACCATGTAAAAGGCTTAGGAACATTGCAGTGGATTATATGCTTTACAGTTACTATAGAAACACAGTATGTAATTAAACAAAAGGAAACATTAGAACTTTTAATACAGATCAAAGTGCTCTGAAGGGATGTGGCAGTAAAGGGACAGTTTATATTTGTCTATTAAATTATTAACCCTCTTGTAGGCTTTTGCTCCACACTTCTCCAATTTTATCCTCAATGTTCTTCAAATAGTATTTTGTATAGTTGTATTTTTACCCAATGACCTACTTATAATCAATAGAATCTCTAGACTATTATTAATCAAGAATGGCCTAATGAATAATTTAATATAGAAAATTTACAAATAGCAAATTTATAAAGATTAATCTGTATTGGAAAATGAATTGCTTCATTGGTCTTTTATATAAAGATCTAGAAATAGATCATTTCATTTTCCTTCTCTTAGAAGATAAGCATTGTCATTGGTATGTTGAGTTATACCAAAAATTATAACAAGGTTTTAGTGACCTCAGTGTATAGGCACAAGATTTTTATAGCTTTAAAAATTAGGAAGCATAGAATTTCTATAACATTTCTAGATAAAAGGTAAAATAAACAAGAAGTATACATATTAGAGTGTAAATACACAAAATAAAGTAATCAGTCTTGTTGAGCAAGATAAATAATGCTCTATTTTAAATACTTTCCTATGATGATGCTGACATGGAAATAATTACCAGTTTAGAAATTGTTAATATGGATGATCTGAATTTTCAAGATATTTTATCCCTCCACTTAATTTTATTTAACTCTTTTTTTTCAAAGATTTTATATTTTCCTTTTTCTCCCCAAAGCCCCCGGGTACATAGTTGTATATTTTAGTTGTGGGTCCTTCTAGTTGTGGCATGTAGGACCCTGCCTCAGCACGGCTTGATGAGCGGTGCCATGTCCACGCCCAGGATCCAAACCAGCAAAACCCTGGGCCGTAAAAGCAGAGCATGTGAACCCAACCACTTGGCCACGGGGCCGGCCCCTGTTTAACTTTGTTTTTAAAGTCATACTATAATAATAGCTACTTTATTAACAATAGTAAATGCAAATTTAATTTTCACAATTCTGTAGAAGTTTTTTTTTTCTTTTTTGGTCATCTTTTTTAGGCAGTTAGAAATTTTACAGAGACTGAAAGAGGATAGTCATGGGTTTGATTTTTTTTTTTTTTTGACCAGGGAAAAGTGTAAAGTTAGAAATATAGACATATGACATATATTTATTCCAGAAATATTGACACATGTTCACAATAAAAAATTTCCAAAACATCTATTTTTAATATAACAATTTTCAATAATTATAAATGACTAGTCTGTTTCATTTTTAAATAGTGCATCTATTTGTTTGTAATACTTGAAAATGTGGTAAAATTAAAAAAGAATGCCTTTTAACTATAGATTCTATATAATTCAGAGATATTTTAACTTATGGTACTTGAATTCCATTTCGTTTGTTGGTGAACTTAATAGTAAATATAAATATAACACCCTATGACCTATCACCAGCTTAAAACTTAAAATGTACCAACGATATCTGCATTATTTTGTAGTTATTCACTGGTGGTGGTTAATACTGGCTGCCAGCAGAGGGCGCTTTGAGGTTTATCTGTTAGAATTCCAAGACGTTGGTGGCAGAAGAGTCTAGACTCTTCAAATGGGTTTCCTAGGAGTAAAGACATCTCTAACATTTCTTTATTGCCTATGATTTCCTGTCTCGTTTTACAAACTCCCAGACTGTCTGGCAAGGGATAAGACGGCCATCTAAAAAAACCAGCTGCCGTTCCTAGCAGACAGCACCACAGGTGTCTAAGAGATGGTCTTGTGATGTGAAATCTGAGGAAGGCAGGAGGCTCCCTGGATTTTTCTCCCAGACTCTTTCCAACTGACTCCATCACCACTGTCAGAGTTCTCCCCTAGAGATCGGTATGGAGCCCAGAAATCAAAGCTTGTGGTTTTAAAACTGTCTAATTTAGTCAACAAGAAAGTAAACACCAAATAGAAAAGAGGAAGCCTGAGGGGGAACCAACGCTGAGGTAGCCTTCCAGATGACCAAGGGCGGCGTCTTCATCCTTTCTGATAGGGATACATGTCCTGATACATCCATGTGTATGCACACACATACACCACACACACCCCTAAAACAAAAGTGCCTTGAAACAATATTTACCCTTATAATGTAGGAAAGAGGTATATATAATTCTTAAATACTTAAATGAAACCTAGAAAATAAATTCTAACTGGGTTTTTCAAGGAACCTGACACACTTGATTTACAAATGTATAAGGAAGAAGAAATGCCAAGAATAGCCAAAACACTTCCAAAGAAGAATAACATGAGGAGATAGCCCCTTATCAGATACCAGAATTTTAATAAAGATTCAGTTATTAAAACAGTGAAGTAATGGCATAAGCATGGGTGATGAGATCCATGGAGCGGAACAGAGCTCAGAAGCACACTCATCACCCTTGTGCATCTACAGATGTTTGATTTATGGCAGAGGGGGTGTTGAGAGCAATGAGAAGAGTGGACTTCTCAATAGTGGTTTTGCAAAAATACTTACCCATAGGAAAATATGGAAATTGGACTTCTACCTTTACAGAAAAATTAATTTCAGATGGAAACTTCTGGAGCGATGATGATGACAGCAGCATAGTTTTTCAATCCCTTTTCTTCTCCACATAAAAACAGTCAGAGAAACTAGATAGGAAGACTAGAAACTGATGGACTCCATTTACAGCAAAACTAAATGGAGAATTTTCCCTGCGAACCCCGGCCGACAAGGCAGTGGTGCCCAATGCCATCAGCCACAAAGCACAAACAGCATCTGTGGGGAGGAGGAAGAAGGAGGCAGCAGGGAAGAAGCACACCCTGAAAGTAGCCAGCAGGTGTTCGCTGGGAGATGGGGTGGCCAGTGTGAGGAGAGCAGCTGAAACTTGGAGAGATTTTCTCTCTCCAACACCGAGTGAGTGCAGGAGGCCGGCAGTAAGAAGCTGGTGGAGCTGGAGGAGTCTGGCCCCATGGGCTCTCATAATGGACCTGTCAGGGCCCTGTGGGTCAGGGCCCCACAGTGAGGAGAAACTTCTGGGAATGGCATCAAAACTGAGCAGGATAGAGACAGTAGAGATGAAGGAAAAGAGAAAGTTCAGCTTGAAGTGGGGTAACAGAACCAAAGAAGTCCAGAAAACAAGCTGCCATATTATTGAGCGCCACTCAGAAACAACTGAAGAGGGAGCTCTGTGATGCTGGAGAAGGTTTCCTGCACCTGGCTTGTCTAGGGGTCCAGAAAAGCCATTTTCGTATAAAAATAAAAAGTATCAAGGTCAAATCCCATACAAAGTTATTACCAGACAAAGAGAGTAAGGCATAGAATAACATTCCTATGCCAGAAAGATATGTCCTCAAAACAGATCAAAGCTGTGATCCAGGGGATGGGTCCCATGGCCAAGTGGTTAAGTTCACGAGCTCTGCTTCAGCAGCCCAGGGTTTTGCCAGTTAGGATCCTGGGCGTGGACATGGCACGGCTCGTCAGGCCAGGCTGAGGTGGCGTCACACATGCCACAACTAGAAAGACCCACAACTAAAATATACAATTATGTACTGGGGGGATTTGAGGAGAAAAAGCAGAAAAAAAAAAAGAAGATTGGCAACAGTTTTTAGCTCAGGTGCCAATCTTTAAAAAAAAAACAAAAAAAAAACCCCCAACAAACTGTGATCCACTATTTCACAACAACTGAAAGATACTAAGGAAATGTTACAAAACATGAAAGAACCAAACATATCACAATTAGAAAAACTCAGAAATGAGGTGACAGAGGTCAGCCAGAAATACAAAATAAAAGAAGAAATCATTTCAAAAGTGAAGACTAAACTAGAAGATACACGAGTGAATAAACCCACTGCATATTGCCTTAGAAGAAATAGATGGGGAAAAAGAGGAAAAATAAAAAATGAAAAATCAATGAAGTGTGAGATTAAAAGGATTCAAGAGGAAGTGACAAATATTGAAGATAGACAAAGAAGATTGATTCCATGGATTATGGCGTCCCTGAAGAAGAAAGCCAAAGGAAAGGAACACAACAAATACAGAAAAATATAATAAGGAAAACTTCCCTGAAATCAAAAAAGATTTGAATTTTATATTGAAAGCATAATTGAGAATATCAAATCAGAAGAACCAGTCACAAGACATATTCTAGTAAGATTACTGAACTTTTAGGAAAAAGAAAAATTGGGGGGATATAAAAAAAAAAAAAACCCATGTGACTTATAAGGAAAAAACTTAGATTATCATTGTATTTTTTCAGCAGACTGCTCTATGCCAGAAGAAAGTTGAGAAATGTATTTAAGATACTCAAAGAAAGAAAGTGCAAGCCAAGAATTTTATATTCAGCAAAACTAACTTTCAGAAATAAAGGGCACAGGGGCCAGCCTGGTGGCATAGTGGTTAAGTTCACACATTCCGCTTTGGCAGCCTGGGGTTCACAGGTTTGGATCCTGGGCGTGGATCTAGCACCACTTGTCAAGCCATGCTGTGGTGGCATCCCACATAAAACAGAGAAAGATTGGCACAGATGTTAGCTCAGCAACAATCTTCCTCAAGCAAAAAGAGGAAGATTGGCAACAGATGTTAGCTCAGGGCCAGTCTTTCTCACCAAAAAAAAAAAAAAGAAAGAAAAGAAAGAAAGGGCACAAATTGTTGTCAACAGACAAGAACTCAGGACACATTATTCCAGTGAACCATACTTCCGAAATCCACAAGAGGACGAGCTTCAGACACCAAAGTGCCCAGAGGCACATCAAAATAAGGGGATTAAATACATACTTTACTGTACAACTAGGACTGAGGGATAAGAGCAGTGGCGTGTTGTTTGAGAAATAACATACATTTCAAATTAAAACACCTTGTTTTTCAGCCTATACCTATAACTTTAGTGTGAGATGCTATTTCTTGGAAAATCCATTACCAGTTTTTAAATTTATCTCCCCAACAATAGAGTCACAGAAGTCAGACTTGGTAAATGCAAGATTACTCTCTGATTCAGCAAAGAAGTCACTCATGCATGTTATTAATGAATGAGATTCCTTCTAACATGAAGGTTGGTTGATACTTTTGTTTATATTAATAAGACAAACAATGTGAACAATGAAGATATGTATCAGAACTTCACTCGTTTGTCAATAATGCAAGTGACCTCTGATGAACTGGATAATAGTTTTCAAATATTTCCTCACTTTTGGGTGCTATTCAAAATGTAATGGCTACAGACACAAGACACTTTTAAGTTTAATGTGCATTGTTAACATTTTCTCCATCACTTTCTTAAGTCTAGACAATCATAAAAAGCAATAAATCAAACTCTAATTTGTAGAATTTGCTGGTTTCTCTGGTGTGAATACTCTCACCACAGCTGACTTCAGGCTACCAAGACGATATCACTGAATGTGGAGCTGGAAGCGTCGTGCAGTGGCTCACCGTTCCATAGTCACACAGCGTTCCACCGTGCAGATGTCACAGATGTGAAAAACCTTAAAAGCGTAGCTAGTAAAAACATGCAGTAAAGTAATTAGGGAATGATGATTTTCGAATTTTCTACGTTTGCTTTTAATATAATTTATTTAATTGTACATCTATATAATTTCATTTTAATAATGGATGTGTTTAACAACCAGCTCACAAGATTCCTGAAAATGTAACAACTGGCTCTCCTGAGCTGGTGTGAGCTGGCTCCAGCCCACCACCACACAAGAGGGAGAGTGTGTAGTAGGTAATTGTTCCGACAAAGCGAATAGAGTACAACTATTTTAAGAATAGAAGAGACGGATTTTTAAAATGTTTTCAGTAGTCATATTGCTGGGAATATTAGTGTTATTCTTCTGAGACAGTTGCATGTGTAAGTATGAGATAAAATAAGTAATTACGGGATATATTACTTCTACCATTCTCCGCATTCTTGAGAACCAGAATTCTCATATGGAAGAAAAGAGATATACATGTAATAGAAAAGAGTTTACATAAAAGTTTGGGTTGAAATTGCAATTATCAATATGGACGCAATAAATATTTTATGTATATTTCCTAGTTCTTTCCACCGAACAGGCCTAAAAACAACGATCAACCCAGAAACAACGAGCATCCTTCGTACCTAGATTGTGGTACAATCTACAATTATCATTACAGTTTCTCATTAAAAGAAACCAGATGTTCTTAGAGAAATGGTCAAATATAGGACTTGGGCAAGAAATGAGCAAGACAAGCTTAGAACATCTGTATTACCAGAGAGAAAGAAAAACCAGCAAAAATTACTAGAGTCATGTGAAAAGGATTTAGGGGCCAGCTTTAAAGGGCTCCTAATGGTCAAAGATGGGGCAATTTGAGCAAAATAATGATAATAATTACAATGGATCAAAGCCCATCAACATGTTTAAATCGAAAAGTTCTTAATGATTGTGTGTGTGTGTGTGTGTGTGTGTAACTGTATGTGTGTGTGTGTGTAACCTTTAGAGAATGACAAGGAAAAAATTCATTATCTTGAAAACTGATGAACAAAAGGCAAAGAATTCAACATTTATCCTACCTTTCCTTATATAAACTGCATCACTTGGTATGGTAACAAAAGAGTGGATTTTTATAAGGGTAATCCAACAAATAAACGAAAATAAAATGACAGAATTTGAATATCACCATTTGCCAGTTTCTAATAAATGGCCATAAGCACTAAACATCACTGGCTGCTAAGTTCACAAAATACGGTGATAATCAGAAACTACATGCTTGTTATCATTTTGAACTTGAGGCTGATCTAGTCTCTGAATCCAGCTGACGATTTGCAGAAATTCAGAGGACAGAAGAAAATCTTGGATTATAGCAAGAATATGCAATCAGCAAAATTCAGTCTGTGGGAAACTCTACAGTTTCAAACGGCCCAGATTCTTCAGCTGAAAAAAGTATGAGGAAATGACAAGGATAGAGGAAGAACTTTATAGAATAAGAGATAATTAAAAGACATAATTTTTTTTTAAACCAAGCGAGACTAGCTGATAGTGTAGGTATGCACATTTGGGTAACAAAACTATTTTTAAAAAGTGAGGCAGTGATTAGTATAACAGCCAGACGGTGGTGACGTACGTGGGGAGAGGAAGGCTTGTGACTGGGATGGTACACGCGGAAGCAGCTTCTTGAGCTTCTTAACCGGGGGGTGTTTGCCTTACAGTAATTTCTTGAGTTATACATTTGTTGTATATGGTTTTTCTGTCTTCACGTTTTATTTTACAATAAAAAGATTCTAAATGATAAATTCCAAATGGATTTTTGGTTTGCACCAACACACTCATCCATCTCACCTCTGAACTGGGCCTTGCGTTTTCCCTCCTGTCAGCTAATTGTAGGGAACGTCTGGTAGGCCACAGATGCATGCTGAGGGAGAGGGGTTTGTGCAACAGAGGCAGGCGAATGCGGAACTGGGCAACATGTTGTGTTACTTATCTGTGCCCTCTGGGTTCGCTCAGTCTCTCCTGCCCCCTCATCTTATGTGCCATGGGACATCAAGTGACTCTGTGACCAGAGCTGTTCATCAGGAGTTGCATGGTCAGGTGCTCAGCCTCTACTGAGCCCCAGTAGCAAGTCAGAAGCTGCTTTTCAGATAAGGTATAATCTCTTCTACACTGTGCCTTTATCACATCTGCTCCACTGTCTCTCTCAGACCACTCATAGCAATTGGCTGCAGTAATTGTTGCAATATGCACATTTCTTGCTAAGGATTCTTTTCTGCTATTTTCTATTCTACTGTGGTAGCCAGTTTCCAAGATGGCCCTTGATCTTGCTCACCTCCTGGTGTTCACATCCTTGTGTAGCACTCTCTCACACTGAATATGACTGAACTTTGTAGCCAAGAGGGTATTATGTAGATGATGAAGTGTGACTTCTGAGGCTAGGTCATAAAAACCATTGTATCTTCTACGCTGCTGTCTCTTGGATTACTCACTCTGGGAGAAGCTGGCTGCCATGTCCTGAGGACACTCAAGCAGTCCTGTGAAGAGGTCCACATGGTGAGGAACTGAGACCTTGCTGAACTTGTGAGCAAGCTATCATTTCAAAAATTTTATATAAATGAAGTCATGCAGTAGGTAATTTTTGGGGATTGACTTTCCTCATTCAGCATAATTCTCTGGAGTGAGACTGCAGCTTTTTCTGTGGTGTTTGGCTAGAGTAGAGCGGTTATTGTCTGCAAGTTTCTGCCTTGCTGGGCAGCCTCTTTCCTAGAGACAGCAGGCTTTGTTGGGGCTTTTTTGGTCTACACCCATCAGAAACTGTGGGTTGCCGGCTTCTTTAGCTCTGAGTCTGAGATATATGAGGCAAAATGAAAACCCAGGGAATTAACCATCAGCTGTTCCTCAGATTCCAAGACCTCTAGCCAGTCTGCCTTCTTTTTCCACCTTACGGAGTCTTCTTATGTTTGTTTTCTATATCACATCCAGAATTTTCAGTTTTAGTTAGTGGGAGGAATAGGGAAAACTGTGTCTACCCCATCTTCTTGGAAGTGGAAATCTCCATGGCTGCCTCTTAACTACACAAAAGGAAACTGATTTTTTTTGGTGAGGAAGATTGTCCCTGAGCTAACATCTGTAGCAATCTTCCTCTACTTTATATGTGGGATACTGTCACAGCATGGCTTGATGAGCAGTGCATAGGTCCACACCATGGATCCAAACCCGTGAACCCCAGGCCACCGAAGCAGAGCGTGAGAACCCAACCACTACACCACTGGGCCAGCTCCGAAACTGATTGATGATGTAGTTTTATACTTTTTTGTCTTTATGGTTTAAATATTTCAGTCGTGGTAGAGAACATGTTGATCTTTATTCATTTGTTCAGCTCTTACTATTCAGTTAAGACAAATAGAAATAAACATTCAATTAAAAATGAATAGAAGTAAACCAGCTCTTTGGATAGTCTGTGTTACTTCTGATTGTTTTGTCCTTATGTGGATGGGTGTAGAGGAGAGAATGAGAGTCTGAGGGTCATGAGCACCTTGCACTGGCTCCCAAGGTATTTTGAGGAACCTCACACTCAGCAAAAAAGTTTCTTTCATGACTGAATTATATCCCCAAAGTCTTATAAAATGTGTTTTCTATTGAAAAGTTTAACATGGGCTCTCTTGTTTAATAAATACACACTGAATAACAGAGAGTTGCTCCATACCTTGCCCTTGAGTTGTGCTTCCCCTTACGGATGACGGGCGGGTTTGGAAGAACCAGCAATATGGCACAGACAACTTTTCTTAACTTCAGGTAAAGCCTGCAGTTCCATCCAGGGTGGTGGACAGATAGAAAAGGATGTTGGAATTAGCACAGAGCCAAAGCTGAACCAGTGTTCATGCTTCACACAGAGTGTGGGGAAACATTACCCCAACTGTGCAATGAATTACTTCTGGTAAGACCAGAATTGCCTACTTTTAATTTGAAAAGACATCTAGGCTGAATGTCACTTCTTAGACCTTCAACATCAGTGGTTTAACATGATTTTCTCCTTGTGCTTTCCAAAAGAAAATATCAGTGTGTAACTGGAGTGTGGGCTTTCGCCCAGTCATTTGAACTTCAACGTCTCCTTCCTGCTTTACTTTTACTTGATTTTTCAGAATATGCATGATCTTCTTGGTTGCAAATTTCTTTGATCTTTCTATGCTTTCTATTCTTTCAATTTTTTTCGTAAAAACACCTCAGTATATCTAGTTTTCCAACCCTTAGCCTAGCCTTAATGAGATTGATGATATCACGGTCACATAACGTTAGTGACAACAGCTACTTTTTATACAGTGCCCTGTGCCCAGAGCTACCTCTGTCAGTGGTAACTGCAAAAGAAGCCAGAGAACAAACTAAGGTAATTTGAGGGTTTTGGCTGCTCGTATCAGTCTTTTTGCATCTAACCCACTTTCTTTCCCTTTCACATGGTTATTTACTTGACTTGATCATCAAGACCTGGTTATCCCTCCACCTATCCAGTGTAACTTTGACCTCTTCATTTCTAGATCCTTGACTTTTTCTTGGCAGTTGACATCTCAGATTCCCTTAGCTGAACTGATCTGTTTCCCAACCTGAGGCTTGTTCCAGACCCAGAGCCTGTGGACTCCCTAGTGTCTGACTCCTAGACTCTAGCTTATTTTTTGACCATCCACCCAAATTACCAGCTTTTGGACTCTTGACTTGTTTCTGGTCTTCACCTTTCCTCACACAATCACATGTGGCGACTTTGTGAAATGTACACGCCTTCTTGCCAGGCTTGGACCAATGACCCTATCCAACTTTCTCCAGGCTTATATTGACGCTTGGAAAATTTGACTTTTCACATCCAATTGATCATGAAACGCTATCAAATTTGTGTCTTAGAAATTTCTAAAACCCATTCCCTCAGCATTAGGCAGGATTGCTTCAGCTGCAAATTACAGAAACAGCATTCAAGCTAGCTTTGCAAAAAATGGAATTTATTCTTCCTCATTTCCGGAAAAGTCCAGATTGAGTCAATTAGACTCATTTATTTAAACAATGTCACCAGGAAACTGCCTCTCTCCATCCCTCAGCTCTGTTCCTTCTGTGCACTCTTTACTCTTGGACAAGCAAAGTTTTTATGGTGGGAAAGACGGCCCTGCGGCTCCAGGCTTACACAGTGCTTACAGACCTGACTTCTGGGTGAGAAAACTGGGGCACAGGGGCTCAGGGTGGGAAGGATACTCACTGTAGCAGGATTTGAACTTTTTACCTTGTGCTACTGATTAGATCAATGCACCCGTATACCATTACAAGTTGTATTACAAAGTGGGAATTCAATCCACAGAGACATGACTAAGTAGAATATAAAAACCCCGTTAATTAGGCAGTAGGTGAGCAGGACCAAGTCAACAGAATCAAATACTATCTAGAGGACAAGCTAGTGAAGAACTGAAGTGTCAGTGAGATTGAACAATATGGAGGTCAGTGACGAATTTGACAAGGGGAAGTTTGTTGGGACTAACAGCCAGAATGTGGTAGGTTGAGAAACAAAAGGGAGAGGAAGGAATGAAGGGGAGCAGAGAAGGAGGGAGCTCGTGGGAGGGGAGATGTTGGGAGGCTGAGGGCAAGGAGCCAGTGGAGAAGGCAGTTTGAAGATACAGGACAGAGTAAGGTACTTGAAAAGTCACAAGAGGCAGGCTGCTTCTTCCCTGAAACAGGAGGGAAGAAAAGAAGATTCATCTATAGCTAGGTTTGTGTTATTGTTCTGCTGGCACGAATTTGAGGGGGCTCTTTCTGATGGCTTCTCTTTCTCCACCAAAACAGAAGTCTGATTGCCTCAGATTGCCTGCTGAGTGACTTGGCAGGGCTGGGAGGGGGTATGTGTGTGTGTGTGTGTAGAACTCAGAAGTTTGAGAAGAACAGAGAAGATTTTGTCTATTTTACAGAGATGTGGAGAATAGGAAAGTAACAGCTAGAAAAAGTAGTTTCTTTTCAGTGTTGAAAGCACATTCATGGTTGATGACCATAAAACTATAGGAGATTCCGTCTGTTTGACTGTGATTTTTCTCCAGCAAAGCTCAGAGGACAGTGGAGGAGGTAGGGAGTTATGCAGGTTGGAAGGAAATGGGACAATGGAATTTCAGCCTGTGCTCTTCACAGGTCATCTATTCTGCCTGCTTTGACAACATTTTCCATTTCCTCCGTGGATGCTGATCTCATTAAGTAATGACTGGTATTTTTGTTTTCTTAGAAAACTGTATATTTCATATTTTTTTTAAAGTTTTAGCATAGAGTTGTAGATAATATTTTGTAAAGAAAAAACCCTTCCATATCTATGGTTACAGCCCCCATTTCATTCCTTACTTTCTGTAGGTATTTGTTCTTTTCTCTTGATTAGCTAGAGGTTAGTTTGTTTTCATTTTTCCTTTTCAGAGAACCAGTTCTTAGATTTATTTTTCAATTGCACTGTTTTTAAGCCACTTTTAAGGTTGTTCCTGCCCGTTGCTGTTTCCTACATTAGACAGCAGGCCGTAGGCAGAGACGACACATCTCACCCATCCCAGATCCCCAATAATGCTTCACGCTGATGTCTTTCACAACCATGGGATTTGATTCATTTTTGCAGAATTGACTTAAATCTTAATGTGTGTTATTTTTCCTTGACATTTTGTAGAAGAAAGTAGGGATTTTATTGAACTTGCTCTAGTTTTTGTAGTTTAGAACCTGTATGTATGATGGGTTTTTCCATTCCCAACAAATCAATGGCAAATTTCTACCCATTATGTTTTATGAGTTAAAAGGCTTTTCTTACTGGGGAGCATGTAGGAAAGGGAGGAGATGTCAGAAAACTTTACTTTATGATTTTTGAAATTGGAATTAAGAGCTGATGTTTGAATTGTTATCCAGTAGCCACTTGCTGGCTTTGGCTATAGCTTCACTGCACAGCACTAAGTGGTGTGAATACAATAGAACTGAACAGGTTAATTTCTTTCTGCAAAAATGTTTTGGTAGAGTGTTAGTGAGTGGGTGGGATAATGGGCATTTGGGCATTCTTGTACACTGCCTGGGGAGGTGAACATCATTACGGCCTGTGTGAAAGGCTATTTGGCAATGTCAAAGTCTTAGATTATGCACATACCCTTTGTCTCAGAAATACTGCTGCTAAGAATGTATCCTATGACAATAATATAGACGAAAAGGCAAAGATATAGGTATGTACATAGATATTTATTGTATCATTGTTTAGAACAGAAAAAATGGAAACAATGAAAATTTTGAATAATAGTAATTTGTATAGATTTTGATATAGCTATACAATAGGTGGCATATTATGCAGGTATTTTGTAAAAACACGAATGTGTGTGTATATATATATAATTTGTACTTAAAAATCTGGACATGGGTTTTAGTCAAGGTAGCAGCAGGGTACAGCGGGCACACTCATCTTGGGTAATTTAGCAGAGTTCAATATAGGGATTATTCGCAAGGTGTAGGCAGGATACAGAGAAACAACAAGGAATAGTGCAGTTCCTGGAGCTGGCAAGGGCGTAGAGGGTAGGATGCTCTTGTTACCTCTAGGCCTGCTGGAAGGAGCGAGAGGAAGGGGCTGGGAGGCAGAGAGAGCAATAGAGGCTGCCTTGATAGGGTTCGTGACTTGTCCTGAAGCCATGTAGATTTCCAACAGCAACTCTGCAGTGTGGTTGCCGGGGAGCGAATATCTTGGCCTCCCTTTCCTTCCTCCCCCTGCTCTCTTACTGGTGTTCTTCATTCACTGAGCAAAACCAGAAGATAGGCTGCAGAGGGGTTCTTTGCTGTGGCCCACAGATCAGTCTCTAAGGCACAGAGCAGGGTGGACAGGATTGCGAGCAGATCTAGAGGGGCAGACGGAAACTGACCAGCTCAACAGACGTACAGCAACATGTTAATAGAGGTCATCCCGGGCACTGGGATTAGCAGTTCATGTTCTTGTCTTTTCCTTCTAATTTTATGAAAATGAACACATACGACATGTAATTTTTTAAAAGTTTAAAAGGTTTTTTCACGGAAATAGTTTACCTTAAATTCTCTGAAATTTTGAACTTGCTTTGCCAGAATTCAGCTGTTTTGTACCTACACAGCTGAATGCCCTTCTCAACCCTCAATCCTTTCTTACTTAAAAATACCCTCAGGGTTTCTTTAGTTAGAAAACAAGGAGTTTGCTTAATTCCAAACAATGTTAGCCTGTGGAGGTGGGGTGGGGAATTGGCTTTATCTAGGAATACTTGTTGCCTTTTGATGAAATTCTTACGACCATTGTGAAATTTAAAGCCATTATATGTAAGAGTAGTCTGAGTTTCTCAAAAGAAAGGATCCTTAAAAGTCTAATATAATTCTGTAATTCTGATAGAAAGTAGAATTTAGTTGGATTAATAGATAGCATTATGAAAGCGTTGCTCTTGAAATGAATTTATTGGGCTAGATTAAGATAACGTCCTTCAGAGGTACACACAGGAACATTTATGTTATTGATTTGTGAACCCGCTCCCCTATGGAGCAGCTTTAATGTATGCTTTTTTTTTCCCCCTTTATTTTGAGGTCTTAGAACTTTGATGATAATGTATAATCATTCTAAAAATGTTGATGATATCGCCTGCAGTTAACTTTCAAGGTGTACCTTCGGTAGAAAGTGTTTTGTGTAAATAACCCAACTATGCATTGTTAAACTTTCTCATCTTCTTTTTCTCAGCTATTGCTTTTTTTCTTTAATGGCACAAAACTTTTAAAAAATTGCATCTTCTAGGGGCCAGCCCCGTGGCCGAGTGGTTGGGTTCACGCACTCTGCTTCGGCGGCCCAGGGTTTCACCAGTTCGGATCCTGGGCACGGACATGGCACCGCTCATCAAGCCACGCTGAGGCGGCGTCCCACATGCCACAACCAGAAGGACCCACAACTAAAAATGCACAACCACGTACTAGGGGGCTTTGGGAGAAAAAGGAAAAAAAAATTGCGTTTTCTATTAGTGTCTTTTACGGGGAAAACATGGGAATGTGTGTATGGCATGTCAAGATGCTATCTATCAAAACCAGTGATAAAAAAATCTTAAAGGCTGTCAGAGAAGAAAAAGGACATTGTCTTCGTTTCCTATAGCTGCTGTAACAAATTACCTCAAACTTAGAGGCTTAAAACAACCCAAATTTATTATCTTACAGTTCTGTAGGTGAGAAATCTGACATGGGTCTCACTGGGCTAAAATCAAGGTATCATCAGGGCTGCATTCCTTTCTGGAAGCTCTAGGAAGGAATCAGCTTCCTTGTCTCTCCCAGCTTCTAGAGGCCACCCACTCTCCTTGGCTCATGGTCCCTTCCTAAATCTTCAAAACCAGCACAGAGCATCTCTTTAATCCTGCTTCCATAGTTACATTTCTTTTTCTGACTCTCTTCTGTCTCTCTCTCTTCCACTTTTAAAGACCTTTGTGATTACATTGGGCCCACCCAGATAATCCATGATAATCTCTATTTTAAGGTCATCTGATTTGCAACCTTAATTCTATCTGCAACCTTAATTACCCTTTGCATGTAACCCTACCTACTCACAGGTTCTGGGAATTAGGACATAAACATCTTTGGGGGCCATTATTCTACCTAGCATAGTCCATCTTCTGGCCCTTAAGTATAGCTATATGTGTCCCATGTGTAAAATGCATTCGTGCTATCCCAAGATCACCAATTACAGCATCCACACAAAGTAAAAAATTCCTTCTAAATCTCATAACTCAAAGTCCAAATCTCATCATCTAAATCAGGTATGGATGATTTTTCTGCCTACCACATACATGTTACATACAAGGAATAAAGATAAGGATGACAGTAGCTTTCTCACCTGAAATAATACAAATGAGAAAATAGTGGAGCAACCTCTTTCAAGTAGTGAGGGGAAAAATTGCCAATCTAGAATTCTATACCTAGCAAAAATGTATTTATTTTATTCAATCCAACGGAAGGCAGAAAAAGAAGAAAAAGGGAAAAGAACAAACAGAACATACAGAAAAAATGGTAATAAGATAGATTTTACCTAACCATACCAAAGATGGCATTAAAGGTAAATGGTTCCAACATCCTAATTATAAGGCACAGATTATCAGATTGAATGAAAAAGCAAAACTGAATTATATGCTCCTTAAAAGAAACACACTTTAAATATAAAGATGCCAATAGGTAAAAAGTAACATATGGGAAAAGATATTCCACACTAACTAATCATATAAAAGCTGGAGTGGTTATCAACAGCAAACAAAATGGATTTCAGAACAAGGACTATTAGCAGGGATGAAGAATGTGATTTCATACAGATAAAACAGTCAATTTATCAAGAGAGTTTAGCATTTATGCACCTAACACAAATTCAAAATACAAGACACACGAGCTGATAGAACATGAAGGACTAGACAAATACACAATTACAGTCAGAGATTTAAAAACCTTTCTCTCAATGATTGGTAGAAAAACTAGATAGAAAATAAGCAAGGATATAAAAGACTTGAGCAAGACTATCAGCAAACTTGAACTAATTGATATTTTTAGAAAACTCCATCCCACAGCAGAACGCACATTCTTTTCACATGCACACAGAGCATTCACCAAGATAGACCATATCTTGGGGCATAGAACATGTCTCACTGAGTTTAAAGGTATTCATGTCATAAAAACTTATTTTCTGGGGCCGGCCTGGTGGTGCAGCGGTTAAGTGTGCATGTTCTGCTTCGGCAGCCTGGGGTTCGCAGGTTTGGATCCCAGGTGCGGACATGGCACCGCTCATCAAGCCATGCTGTGGTAGGCATCCCACATATAAAGTAGAGGAAGATGGGTATGGATATTAGCTCAGGGCCAGTCTTCCTCAGCAAAAAGAGGAGGATTGGCAGTAGTTAGCTCAGGGCTAATCTTCCTCAAAAAAAAAACCCAAAACTTATTTTCTCTGGTTACTATGGAATTAAATTAGAAATCAATAATGAAAAGATCTCTGGGGAATTCCTAAATATTTGGAAACTAAATAACACATTTTAAATTCTAAATAACCCATGTGACAAAGAAGAATTCAAAATAAAAAAGAGAATGTATTTTGAATTGAATTAGAATGAAAACACAACACATCAAAACTTTTTGGATATTGCTGCTAAACCAGTACTTGTAGGACATTCATAGCACTAAGTGCCTATATTAGAAAAGAAGAAAAGTCTCAATTACCTCAACTTCCACCTTAGAAAACCAGAAAAAGAAGAGCAGATGATACCTAAAGAAAACAGAAGAAAAGGAACAATAAAGAGAAGAATGGAAATCAATGAAATAGAAAACAAAAACAGTAAAGTCAATGAAACCAAAATCTGATTCTTCAAAGAAATCAAAGTGATAAACCTCTAGCCAGATGATGAAGAAAAACAAAAAAAAGACAAGACACAAATTACCAGTGTCAGGAATGAGAAAGGAAATCACCACAAGTCTTACAGCTATTGAAAGGATAAAGGACTATTATGAACAACTTTATGCCAATAAATTTAACAACTTACATGAAATGGAAAAATTCCTTGAAAGATGCAAACTACTAAAGCTAATTGACGAGAAATAGATTACCTGAATATTCCTGTATCTATTAAAGAAGTTAAATGCATTTTTAACATAGTTAAAAACCTTTCCACAAAGAAAATTCCAGGCCCAGGTGGAATTATGGTGAATTCTACCAAACATTTAAGACAGAAATAATACCCACACTACATGAACACTTCCAGAAAATTGAAGAGGAAGGAATATTCTCAATTCGTACCATGAGACCAGAATTGCTTTGATACTAATAAGAGAAGAAAACTACAGACTCATATCTCTCATGAACATATATGCAAAAGCTCTAAACAAAATTTTAGCAAATCAAATCTAACAATATATAAAAAGCAAACATTGGAGTGACCAATGGAGTTTATCCCAGGGGTATAAGAATGGTTTAACAATTGAAAATCAATCAATAAAAATCAACATATTAACAAACTAAAAAATAAAAATCATATGTCCATCTCATTAGATACATAAACAGCATTGGACAAAATCCAACATCCATTCCTGATAAAAACTCTCAGGAAACCAGTAATAGAAAGGAACTTCTTCAACTTGATAAAGGGCATTGATGAAAAATCTAGAGCTAGTGTCATACTTAATGGGTGAAGACTCAGTGCACTCCCCTTAAGATCAAGAACAAGGCAAGGATGTCTGTTCTCACTATTTCTACTCAAGATTGTATTAAAGGTGCTAGCCGGTGTAATCAGGCAAGAGAAAGAAATAAAAGGCATCCAAATTAGAAAGGAAGAACTAACACTATTTTTTCAGCAGATGACATGACTGTCCATGCAGAAAATCTGATGGATTCTACAAAAATGATACTAAATGTGACCTTACCAAGGTTGAAGAATATATTTGATTGTTATAATATATTATATGTTATATATATTACATAATGTTATAATATATTATATAATACATGTTATATACTATATATTACAATCAATCGTATTTCTATACACTAATTAGGAACAATTAGAAATTGAAATAACATTTATATAGTGTCAAAGATATGAAATACTTAGGGTTAAATCTGACAAAAGATGTGTAACGCCTATGTACTGGAAACTGCAAAATATTACTAAAGGAAATTAAAGACCTATATAAATGGAGAGATGTACCCTGTTACAGATGGGAAGACTCAATATTGTTAAGATATCTAGTGCCCCCAAATTGATCTATAGATTCAATGCAATCTGAGAAATCTCAACATATCGTTTTATAGAAATTAACAATTGATCTTAAAGTTCATATGGAAATGCAAAGACTATAAAATAGCTGAAAAAATTTTGAAAAAAACAAAAACAAAATTCATAGGCTAATATGAATTTTTTTCAAGACTTATGATAAAGCTGCAGTAATCAAGACAGTGTGGCCTGGGGTAAAGATAGATACAGAGACGAATGTAACAGAGTAGAGAGTCCAGAAATACACCTACACTTTTAAGACAATTGATTTTTGACAAAGATGCAAAGGCAATTCAGTGGAAAAAAATCTTTTAAACAAATGGTTCTGGAATAATTGGATATCTATACGCAAAAAGATATATAGAACTTTGATCAACACTTTTTACCATGTATAAAAATTAACTAACGATGGATTATAGATCTAATGTAAAATCAAAATTATAAAATTGCTAGAAGAAAATATACAAGAAAATTTTTATAATCACGATTAGGCAAAGATTTCGTTTGTACATATGACAACAAAAGCACAACCTACAAAAGAAAAACTTGATAAACTGGACTTCATTAAAATTAAAAACTTCTTCTTATCAAAGACCCTATAAGAGAATGAAAAGACAAACCATAGACCGGGAGAAAATACCTGCAAAGCATACATCTGATAAAGGATACACAGTCCCGTTTAAAAACAGTCAAAAGATTTGAACAGAGACATCACCAAAATCATATACAGACAGCAAATAAACACATTAAAAGATCCTCAACATCATTATTCATTAAGGAAATGCAAATTAAAACCATAATAAATACTACCACACACCTTTCAGAATGGTTAAAACAAAAAAGACTGGGGCTGGCCCGGTGGTGTAGTGGTTAAGTTCCTGTGCTCTGTTTTGGCAGCCTGGGGTTTGTGGGTTCAGATCCCGGGTGAGGACCTATATACAGCTCATTAAGCCATGCCGTGGCGGCATCCCACATACAAAATAGAGGAAGATTGGCACAGATGTTAGTTCAGGTCTAATCTTCCTCACCAAAAATAAATAAATATACAAAATAAAATAAAATGCATATCAAGAGACGATGAGGATGAGGAACTAGAATTCTTATATGTAAACTGTAAATGTAAACGAGTACGACCAGTTTGGCAATTTCTGAAAATGTTAAACATACTCTAACCATATGTCCTGGTCATTTTGCCCAAGAGAAATGAAAACTTATGTCTATACATAAAGTTGTACATGCATGCTCTTAGCAGCTTTATTTGTAACAGCCCCAAACTAGAACTAACTCAGACACCCCGCAACAGGTGACTAGAAAAAGAAATTGCATTATTTATATGCAGTGGAATACTACTCAGAAATAAAAAGGAATGATACATGCAACAACACAGATGAATCTCAAAATAATTGTGCTGATTCAAAGAAGCAAGATACAAATAGTACCACTTGTGTCAAATTCTAGGAAATGCAAGCTGATTTAAAGTGATTCAGTGCAGATATGTGGTTGCCTGAGGCTGGGGGAGATAGGGCTTGGGAGGGACAGGAGGAGAGAATACAAATGGGGAAGAAAGGTTGTGGTGGTGATTGCACTTTCTGAGATAGCTACTAAATGTCTCCGTACCTCATTCCTGACTGCAACGCCCTTGGCTCAGCTGACATCTTTACATTTGTTTGGTTTTATTTTTTCCAGAATTGGAGTTTAGATGATATAAGCTAAGATCTTATGGTGGTGATTGCACAGCTATATACATACGTATGTTAAAACCTGCCGAACTGTACACATATGTAATCAGTTTATTGTATGGTCATGTCAATTGTACCTCAATAAAGGTTTTTTTATTTTTTTATTTTTTTTATTTTTTTTTTATTTTTTTTAAATTTTTTTTTTTTAAGATTTTATTTTTTCCTTTTTCTCCCCAAAGCCCCCCGGTACATAGTTGTGTATTCTTCGTTGTGGGTTCTTCTAGTTGTGGCACGTGGGACGCTGCCTCAGCGTGGTCTGAAGAGCAGTGCCATGTCCGCGCCCAGGATTCGAACCAACGAAACACTGGGCCGTCTGCAGCGGAGCGCGCGAACTTAACCACTCGGCCACGGGGCCAGCCCCAATAAAGGTTTTTTTTAAAAATAAAGATGCTATATTCATTTTTCATGATTCTACTAGTAATGGGTTGTGTTAGGGATCATAAATCCTTAGAAAATGTTTTTGAGCTAATTTTTATATGTAAAATGTTAGTTTGGGATGCCCAAAAGTTCATGAAACATTTTTTTTTCAATGATTCCCTTTGAATAATATACCGCAGCGTTACTACGCAATTAGCTTTTGGTTTTTATCCTTGGAGTGTTGGCCAAGAGTTCTAGACCAACAACAAATTTTGAAATGTTGTTTCTTTCAATGTTCTATAAATAATAGTGATAAACACTTCGCAGCGTTCACTTTGACAGAATACGAGGACACTGGAAATTGGCCTATTAACTTCTGACTCGTCTCCCTTCACATCCTCAGCAGGCAGTGTGCATGTCCCAGAATTCTAAAAAGCAAGCGCACGGAGGTGGTATCTGGGCTGGTTGGGCTCCTGGCAATCCCACGACATTTTCATATATACCCAAAGGGGGCTTTTAGAAAGAAACTGCAGATTTGTTTCCCGTGAAATAATTAACTTCTTTTTTTTTCTTTGATGCAAATTCCATGACCTTTTTTGAAGCTTAGGATGCAAAACATACTTGTGACCAGTCAGTGTTTGGGAGCCCCGAAAATTCCAGATAACAGAGATTCTTCACGAAATTTATCTTTGAGGGATATTGAAAACTTGGGAGGTTTTTTCCTCTCGGTTTCTACTCTCAGGTTAAAGATTAGCGCAGAGATTGAGCCTTCACTTAAAGATTGTCCCACACATTTCTCAACCAGTGCATTTCCGTCCTAATGGAGTGAAATCAATCTCTTTATGATGTGTTTTGCAGCCAGTCTCCCTCAATTGCCGGTTGCCTCTAATTTCAGCTAAACTGTGTGATAGCTGACACAGAATCTAAAATAATTGTGTGGTCACTCTTGACTCGTTTCAAGAATGCAGGTATTAAGGAGGTCTCTAAAGGTGAAACAGGGTAAGCGTCATGTGGACGTCAATGGACATTTATGGTTCTTTTCCCCTCCTTTTAGTCAATTATGCGCATGTATGGCTCATAATGAGCACACGTGGCTGATATTTCTAGATAGGGCCAATTGAGGCAGGTGGTTTGTCACTTTCTGAGATAGCTACTAAATGTCTCTGTACCTCATTCCTGACTGCAACGCCCTTGGCTCAGCTGACATCTTTACATTTGTTTGGTTTTATTTTTTCCAGAATTGGAGTTTAGATGATATAAGCTAGGATCTTGCACAATACTCCTTAAATTATTTACCCTTTAAAAACAATACAAATAGGTATATCAAGCTAGCCTATGTCTGTATATGTTTTGAAACAATAGTTTTGATAGAAAACCATAAAAAATCCAACATAAATTTTATCAATTATATCCTGCACCATATTTTTCAAGTCATAAAATGCTACATATATATCTATATCTATATAGATATAGCCATATATATATATGCCTTCTTGGTGTTACTATGAAGTAATTATTAGTTTGTGTGTGTGAGTTGTGGCATAGGACTCAATGCTTGGTAATCTGATATGCCTATATTTTGTTTCATTTTTGCTCTTGGCTAGAATGATCCAGATATTTGAAGTATTTGTGGCTCTTTTCTTTTAAAGGTCAAAACATGTACTTTGTGTATCATCAGAGTTAAGTTCTATAGATAAGAAAAAAAGGACCGAACTGATAATTACCTAAAGTTTAATAAAAAGTCAAATTATATTTAAGGTGTATGTGTATCTCTTACATTTTTGAATCAAACTTAGTTAGTCTGGGGTCTTATAACTTTTCACCTGGACTCTTGAAATACCCTTTCATTTGGTTCCTGTCGTGCTCAGACTGTGGGGTGGCTCCAGTGGCTTCCACTCCCTGGTGTTCATGGTCCTATAATTCTTTCCCCTTGAAAGTGGGAAGGACCTGTGATTTGCTTCTAGCCTACAGAATATGGCAAAGGTGAAGGGGTTTTTCAGATATAATTAAGGTCCCATATGAGTTGATCTTAAAATCAGCTGATAATCAAGATTATCCTGGGTGGGCCTGAATTAATCAGGTGAAAGTCCTTACAAGAGGGTCTGGGCCCTCCCTGAAGCCTTTCCTTGCTGGCTTTGAATAAACAAGCTGTCACAAAGTAAGTAGCCATGTTGGAGAAGCCCATGTGGCAAAGAACTGTGAGTGACTTTTTAGGAGTTGAGAGTGGCTTCCAGGAAAAAACTAAAACCCTCAGTCCTATAGCTTCAAGGAGGTGAATTCTGCCAACAACATGAGAGAGCTTGGAAGTGGATCTCTCCCCAGTCATGCCTCTGATGACCTAGCTGACACCTGGATTGCAACTTGGTGAGGCCTGGAAGCAAAGAACTCAGCTAAGCTCGGCTTCTGCCCTACAGAAACTGTCAGGTAATGAGCATGTTGGTTTAAGCTGCTGCGTCTGGGGTAACTTGTTGCACAGCAATAGGAAATTCATACAGCGCCTCGTCTCCAATCTCTTCCTTCCAGTTTTTCTTTCTTGCTTCAGCTAGCATGGTCTTTCTGAATGAAAATTTTGATGGTATTTCTTCCCAGCTTAAAATCCTGCAATAACTTCCCATGATCTAAAAGATGAAGTCTGAACTTCCCAACTATGGCAAGAATCTTCATGATTTGGTCCTCACCGACCTTTTCCTCTCCTCTCACACTTTTCTCCCATGTGCATCCTGTGCTTTTATAATCAGAACCACTATGTGCCAAACCCTCTTTCACCTCCACGCCTTTGCATGTGGGTTCTTTATCCTTGGTTTTCTACCCTCTCACCCCTTGGTAGGCATAGGGGTTATTCCCAAGGATTCCTGTTGTCCTACTTCGGGGTATACTGTAGGATGGCACTTCCCTTCCCCATTAAAGCTAGGAATGACCATAGGACTTGCTTTGGCAAATGAAAACAGAGCAGAAGTGACACGTCTTAGAGGTAGAGATGTGAGGAGCCAGTGCGCGATTTCCAACATCCCCTATTCTTGCTAGAACAACTGGCGATGCTCCAGATGCTGGAGGCTCTGCCAGGCTGGGTCCCAGAGTGAGGAAACATAAGAGTCCCCAAGCTGACCTGACAGGTTTTGTGAGCAACTATAAATCTTTGTTGTTATAAGCCACCAAGATCTGGGGATTTTGGGTTCCTGTGGCATAACTTATGTTACACTGGCTGAGACGTCACTCCCTCTGGTCGACATATACATCCTGTAGGACTCGGCTCAGATGTGACTCTCTACACAGAGGGAAGTGTTTTCTTCTCTGTGTTCCAACAGATCTTAGAAGTACCTCTTTATTTCTTTAGTGACTATCTCGTAGATTGCTGTGAGGATTACTTGAGCAAATATATAAGGTGCTTATTAACAATGGGCTGGCACACTGTAAGTGCTCAAAAAAGATTAGCTATTATCACTATTATTATTTTATAGCACTTCTCTTGTTTAAATATTTGTTTTCTTTTAGACTATGCTCATTTGGAGGGCAAAGACTATGCCCTCTTTCACTGTATCGTAGACACCTGGCTCAGGGCCTAGACCACGGAAGACACTCACTAAATATTCACTAGTAAGTGTATATTTAACGCATACTAGAAATCCCTATTTGTAAGTTTCTCCACGTAGAGAATACTCCCAATGTGTATATTGTTACCATAATTTATAGAGAGAGTGTAGGAGAAAGTTATGCTTTTCATTATTTTCATAGCTATTGAGCAATGAGAACCAGTTATTAGATTACGTTCAAGATTTTAGTAGACTTGAATTCAGTCTGTGACCTTGGACAAGTTATCTAACCCTTTTAAGGCTCTTCTCCCTCATTTGTAAAACGGGTATCTACCTACTTCATAAGGAATTAAATAACTTTTGTAAAATAGCACATAGGAAAACATTTATTTATTTATTTTTTTAAGATTTGACTTAAATATATTGTGAAATGATTATTCCAATAAGTTTAGTTAGCATGCATCATCTCATACAGACACAATGAAGAGAAAGAGCAAAAAAAGAAAAAATATTTTTTCTTCATTATTTATTATTTGTTATTGTTAGTTCTTATTTTTACCTTTGACTTTTCTCAGCTTGAACTACATGTTTAGATGTCTGTTTGCCAACTGGTGGTCTAATACTTTCCCCTTTATTTTTCATAGAAATGATCTGATGATTAATAATTTTTCCCACAGGCCTTGAGTTTCACACTCTATTGTAAGTGGCATGAAATAATACTGTGTATATTTAGCAATTTGAATTAAAAACAATACCAGACATTTCTGTTGTCATTGTATAAGAAATTCACTAACGTATTCAGCATTCTCAATATAATAAAATTCTACAAATAAACTGTGCTTGTCCCAAAAGATGTTAGAATTGAAAAGCACATCTTACGTATCTTTCCTGCCAATATCACAATGACATCGCTTCTGTCTCAAAGAACCAAATGTTATCTGTATTAAGTCTAGATGTACCATTTTTTACAGATCCTTGCATCCTCAAAGGTAGTTGCCAAAAATACTCGCAGTGGGTAATCTTTAATTCATTCTAGAAAACCTGTTCAATTCTTTTCCAATGAAATTGCAATCTAGTTAAAACTAAGTATGCCTTTAGAAACAGATTAAAAAAGAAAATGGTCCAAAATGTGACTCATTCTTTTGGTTTGAGTTTCTAAAGAGATGTGCAAGGGAGAGCGGAATATGGATTTTCATTTCATGGTGAGTAAAAAAATTACCTTAGTGGTAAAATGAACACCGTTTTGCATGAAATACTGCAATTTCTTGAAAGAGTAATTTAAAAACTTATTTGGATCGTTGTTAGCAAAGTTCACACCAAGTTTCTTCAAAACATAGCTCCCAATCTTTTACCAAACTTTTCATAGTATTATAATGGTAGAATAAGGAAAATATTTTGATATTAGAACATATTTCCTCTGCATCATAATGAAACCCCCAATTATCACAGTTCATGATTCCAGCAAGATTTATAGTACTGTAGGTGAACTTGTAGTCTTTTTTCTTTCATATATCATGTTACAAAATTAATTACAATACTCTGAAATGTAAACTGTGATGAATGAGTATTTGGAATTGATTTTTTCCTGTAAAATGTTTTAAAGGTTAGAAGTACCCTTAAATTGTTGGGCCAGTTTTTCATCTACTTAACTTTTAGAAGAAATTAAAATACTTTATTTCACCATCTATTATAACTTCTTTGTCACAGTTTTTCTTTTTTGTAAAGTGGGGATAGAATTTATTGCTACCATAACCAAAAGTGATATGATGGATATTTAAAAAATATGAATCTTATAAATTCATAACTAAAATGACTTAGTGAAATACTGTTTTATTTATGGATTTGTTATTTTCATACCAGGAAATGTCCAGATTACAAAATTCCTACATAGAATTGGCAATTATATATTTATTTGAATGCATAATGGCATTTAATTATAGTGCTGCTGTCACCAATCTTTTCTAGTATCATAGAGGTTAATACCAAATATTTAAAAATATAACTGTTAACAAGGAATGGTTTGGTTGGTTTGTGTTTATAGAACTTATTGTACTCACGAACAACAGAATAAGAACAAAAGCAATTTATTCTGGGATGCAATATTTACTCCTTTTCTATAAAAGTAAATACTGCACCAGAAGAGTAATTTAGAAAAAATCTTTTATGAACAAAACATGCCATGTTTCAACTTTCTAATTTATACAACATCTGCATTTTCAGAGGTATAAATTGTCAACCATGACAAAACTCCCATATTCTAATATGGCGGAAAGGTCAACATGCTTGCCGTGACAATCCCTTACACGGTCTGGTGCGTTTACGTGCCCATGACAGTCCCTTCGTAGTCTAGCGCGTGTATGTGCTGGAGTCTGGAAGGCAGACAGATCTTGGCTTCTTCCCTAGTTTCTCCTTGCTGTGTGGAACAGGCACGTGACTCGTGTCTCTCGGTCTCAGGTTTATCGTTTACAAAATGGCGTTCAACCGTTTATCTCGCAAGGTCGCTGTGAGGTTTAAATAAACCCTCGTAGAACATACTTCCAGGTTCAGGGTAAGCACTTAATACCTGTTACTATTATTATTACAAGCGTAGTACTTTACACTTTATACCTTACAAAGTACTTTCACATACAGTCTCTCATTTGAGAGAATTAGCTCCTGGTTGACAGCACAACCTTTATCACAGATCTATGTGCAAGTGTTTAATAAGCATGATTGCTACCTGATTTGTTCAGATGAAAAAGCAGCAGGTTACAAGCCCTTTACTTTGATGTAAGATCACAATGTGTTAATGGTACGATTTTTTTTAACTTAAATTGTACCTGACTTCAAACCATTTAAAAACACAGTTTCATTCATTCACCCTTGTCAGGTGAAGCTTTATTCCACAAAGCTGTCTTTTATGTCCACTTTATAGATGGGGAAGAGAAATGTGAAATAACTTCCCAAGGCCAGAGGGCAACTGGGTCCATAACCAACCCTCACTTGATGGTGGAATGCTCAGAAAACGCCATCTTCTGCTCTGGCTTTTGATGAATCGTGAAATTTTCCAATCTTGTTGGGAAGCATTTGAATGCACAGAAATGAAAAGCAGGCGTTAAAATAGTGGTGGTGTGAAGACTTTGGTAGTGGCCCTGCCATCCAGTCTTGGCCATTTGTGCCTTTAATCTTCTCAGTGACCACAAGTGTTAAATTCATTTTGAAAAGTACCCCGCACCCTCCAACCTTAGGAAGGTGAAAAATAGGTTGGGGAACAGTTAAAAGACCCATTATATATTGAGTAATATTCTTTACAAGATTTCCTGAAAGCACTCATATTTGACCCAAAGGTTCAGAATTTTTTTCTCTGTTGGTGTGGATGGAGTTAGGTTCTTGTCAGAAGGAAGTGGGGTGATATTGGCACTAGTTTCAGACTGACCTATGAGGACACTCTTCTTTAGGGGGTATTTCTAGAGGCAAATGACAGTTCTCTCACACCAAAACATGCAGGTGATGGTGGTGGCCAATTTGCGTACTCAGCAAAGATGGCTAGGTCAAAATTGAGCTAATTGACAAATTTCATTTTTTTCCTGGGGACAAAAAATATTCTAAGAGCTTTGCGGGAAAAGGGGATATATGTGGGGCCACTATTATTCCATTCCGATTTATGCATGTTGCTATTTATGAATGGCTTCCTTTTAATTAGGTGTTTAATTTAAAACAGAACTTGTGACTATAAAAACCCCCAAAGTACAAAGTTGGAACATTAATCATTTGGGGAGACTCAAAGAGTGTTTCAATCACAAGGCTCTCCTTGATTGTACAGCACATGAAAGAATTCTTTATTATTTTATTGAATAATTAAGAAAACATGGAAAACAGCTTCCACTGCTAAATAAAACCTAATTTCTGTTTTTTCAGAATTACAATTTTTGTTGTAAAAAGTTCTGCTTCAGGGGCCGGCCCTGTGGCCAAGTGGTTAAGTTCGTGCGCTCCCCTTCGGTGGCCCAGGGTTTTGCTGGTTCGGATCCTGGGCTCTGACAAGGCAGTGCTCATGACGCTGTGCTGAGGCAGCGTCCCACATGCCACAACTAGAAGGACCTACAACTAGAATATACAACTATGGACTGGGGGGATATGGGGAGAAAAAGCAGGAAAAAAGAAAAGAAGATTGGCAACAGTTCTTAGCTCAGGTGCCAATCTTTAAAAAAAAAAGTTCTGCTTCAAAGAACATATTTCTTTTTAATTTTTGAGTAAGGTTAAGTTAGACAGGGTTTTTAATTTGGGTGTTTAAACAGAAAACTTTTTTTGAAAAGGAAAAAGTAAACGTATTTTTAAATTTCTTGTTCCTTTGCAGTTTCCAAATCTGAAGTCATGACTTAAGACAAAAGCAAATGAGATGGGACATTCAATAATTAATGATCACAGGAAAGAAAGTGCACTACACTGAGTCATCAGTCCGTCACTATAACCCCAAGCCTCTAACACTTTTGAGGAAAAAAATGCATTGCAAATAATGCTTTAATTTTCTCCCCAGATGAAAATTAAAACAAAGTGTTTCATGGAATCATTTTGAGATAATCTTAGAAGTATTAGGAAAAAGGAATGGGTCTGTTTTATACTTCAGGGGGGACAAGGGTCACATTTTAGAACAGAATTCTGTGATGACTTCTAACGGGAAAATAAAATATAGGTGACATCTCCAGGAATCAATATCCTCTTTTCTCCATTTGTGGTGTTTTGCAGGCTGATTAATTTGCAGAGGTTGAGTTTGATTGCTGCTGAAGTAGAAAGCGTTATAGATTCTCTGTTATTCTTCAATCCACTTGGCTGAGGTCTATGGTTCTATCTCTATGTATTTATTTATCTACCATTCCACATGGTGCTTAGCACTGGAGCTCTGGGCCTCTCTGAAGCATGTTGTGAAAATCTATTGTGCTGAGCTCGAGTCTCTCCCTGCATACCCCTCAGGAGAGCTGTTCTCTTAGGTAAAGGTAAATGAGCCAGACGGAAAGAGGCATTTAGAAAACAGCTTCGTGTGTATCTGAAGGATGTATCCAGCTAAATTTTGAAAGCAAGAAAGAGACACTAAAGGTTATAAAATTTATGTAATTTATATAGCAATTAAAGAAATAATAACTGAGAGAAAACATTGAATGTGTGGTGTTCTTAAATGGGTGAATGGAAGAGTTCAATATTTCCAATCCTTAATACCCATGGTATCCTGTCTTGGTTATGGCTGTTGACTATCACTCAATCCTGGATAAATATTTTCTTCGGTTTCTATAGTTAATTACATGAACTATACCGTCGATATTCTCTAAATCACCTCTTTCCAAAAGTTTTAGATAGAAATAAAGCATAAAGAGAGAGTGTTTTTTGTCCAATCTAGCTAGAAATGTTTTTGACAGATTACTTCTTTTATCAAATACTTTGTCTTTGAAATATTTCAGCATTACGTAGTGGGATTATTTTAAGTCCTCTGACGTTTAGGCGTAGGTATAGTTGAAGTTGCATAAATGTGTACGTTGGAAAAAACTGGGTAACGTTTGCATACCTCCAAAGGTCAACTTGGTATAAACACAAACTGAGTCAAATATTACAATATAAATGCCTTCCAATAAACTTGATCCATTTTTTAGTCATTTGATGATAGCTTATTGTACAGCTTGTGAGAGTGACTGTCAAAACCACATTAAAAATACACACTATTTAAAGTCATGCCCTTTAGAAGGATAACTCAATTATAAGCTAAGGATATTTCTTATGCAGAAAGAGATTTATGCTTTAATAATTATGATAATCTATAAATAATGAAAAATTCTTCAATTGGTAGTTGAAAATATTATTTAATTCATCACATTTTTGGAAAAATAGATATAACATTAAACGCTTTAATATAAAGTCCACATATAAAATAATCTGAATTCTTTCCCAGAAGCAAATACTGAATCATATTGGTGAATAAACACCATTATTGCTGCTGAAAACAGCTACTAAGAAATCTGCTCCCAATTAACCTCATAGACAAATGAAAAACCATCATCTAAAAACGGACACATTTATTTCTATAAATATGTAAATTCCTCAGCATTTCTACAGTGTTGAAATAAACTGTTTTCAATCTATATTTATAGATCAGAATTGGGAGCAATTTCTCTATCCTTTACAAACAGCCTTGACTGCCTACTCTGAGTTCAAAACTGCCTTCAAATGTGTCATTTTTTGTATACAAAAGGCATTCTAAAATTGTATTATGAAGTTATTGTGCTGAAAGAATGACCCTTGTCATGCTTTGTTTACTGAATGTCAGATTTTCATTTGTATTACAGCTGTGTACCATCGCGGTTTCGGTTTTGTATGAAGGGCAACTAATGCACAAAACAGTCGAACCACAGAGCAGTAATTAGTCTGGAAAAGATCAAAGTGTGCTCTTCTAAATCCAGCCAATTTGCTCTGGGTGTGCAAAACCAATAGTCTTTCTTTTGCTAAGGTCTCTTATTAATTTTTGCTTTCGTTTGTTGCAGAGCAGCTGCTTGACTGTCAATCCAACATCCTGCTTAAAAAAAATCCATTTTGATGCCACAAATGCAATTTCAATGGGTTTAGGAATAATAACCAGCTTTTTTTTCACCTCACTTCTAGGAGATAGAAACTTGAAATGAAAGTTTTCAGCATCTGTAAAGTAAAAGAAAGCAACATAAGGCGTAGCTCTCTTTGGATTTGTGGCTCCAGAAAAAGCTGAAGGACAGTGATCTGTACATATTTCTGCTTTTAGTGCTTTTAACCAGCTCTACTCTCACACTCTGTGTCTATTGCTCTCTTCTCTTAACATGAGTTCTTTTTATCTCTATGGTCACGTTGGTGTTTTTCATAGAAAAATGGAATGATCCAAGTTATTAATTAAATTCTATCTTGCAGGAAAAATACCTTAAACTAATAGCTTACAAATCTCAGGATGAAAACAGTAAAATAAGTAGAATCACTGTGATTTTCTTGATGTAATTACTATTATTTTTGAGTGAGTATAGAAGAGGCAATGGAAGGTGCTAAACCAATTTTATCACAGGAAGTAAGTGAATAAAATTTGTGAAGGAGAACAGAATACAATGTCATCACTTAAAAAGTGAAATATGATCTTGGAGAATACATTTTAAGTGCAGTGTATGCATTTCTCCCCTTCTCTATTTCTGTCATTTATCCTTTCAACATTCTCTCTGGTAAAAAGTAGAGAGAGAAGTAAACTGGTTAGTGTATTGATTCCTATGAATATGGCAGCTTTTCTGTAATTGTGACCTTGAACTCTGTTCATATATTCTATCTCTCTCTCTATCTTTTTCTTAGTAAATTTCTTTACCCAAGTAGTGAATATTAACATGTATTAGCTGAGTAAATATATTTTTGTATGTCTAGTGTTGCAAAAATTTTGCTGGCTTTGATAACAAACCATTTAAATTTGATTCTAAGTTATAGTCCATCCAAACATATGCCAAATATCTGTTCTAGTATCAACGTCACTAGCTAACTAGATACTAAAATACAGTCAAGCAAAACAAAAACTGTAATGATACATAGAATTAGCGTAATGAAAAGAAGCACATGCAGTAATTTACAATAACTGATTCACAAACAAATGTGTAACATCCATGAAACAACCAGATAGTTTTGTTCTAGAAATGTTTTCAATTGAACAGGAATTTGGTGCTTTTGAAATGTAAGAAGATGACTCTACAGTGAAATTAAGGTATCTCTTTCTTCATTCAACAGGTACAAGTCAGACACTAACTCCTGATTTTCCTCTAAACTAACCAGGACATGCTCAATGAACTTGAGCTTCAGAGCTCTTCATTCTTTTGTAATATGATTTGGTGTCTTATTAAAATCTGTTGTTACTTCTATAGTCCTCATGATGCATTCCATTCTTTTCCACTCATCGTCATTTGAGTGGCCAACTCTCAAGATGATAGTGTGATGGGAATAAATTTATACTAGAAATGAAATAAATATGTTTAACCTACATTTACAGCGGCTGTTAGATAAAGTCTTGAGGTTCAAATAAAACCCCATTAATTACCTTTCTCCAGTATCATGTAGGCCTTAAGCTGAATCTCTCTTACAAGACAACTTGAAATGTGGCATTTAGCAAATAAAATGGCCTCAGGAATCTGCACACAGTCTCATTTAGAATGTTCTGAAAATCTTTGGACTGAGCCTTTTTTTAATTGAAGCATAATTGACATGCAACATTATATTAGCTTCAGGTATACAACATGATTCAATATTTGTATATATTGAAAAATGATCATCACAATAAGTCTAGTTAACATTCATCACCATACATAGTTACCAAATTTCTTTTTCTTGGGTTGAGAACTTTTAAGATCTACTCCCTTAGCAACTTTCACATATGCAATACCATACAGACTGAGATTTTTAAAAAAAGGTGTTGAGAAGAATGAGAGGTACTAGAAAACTCAATAGACATTTTTCCAAAAAAAAAAAAAAAAAAAGAGAGAGAAGCTAATTGGCAGCCTGTAGATTGGTCGTCTCATCGTAAATTTAGACTAAATTATTGAAAGGATGGTTTGCAAATCCTAGCAAAAGTAATTGTCTCTGGCCAATGTAGTAAGACAAGAAAAAAATGTAAAAAGTGCAAGGACTAGAAGGGAAGAGATAGAAAACTTAAGACAACCAAGAGACAATTAAACTAACGAAAGTTCACAGAGGTTGCTAGATAGAAGGCCAACAATAACAACAATAAAATTATCAACCGAGCTCTTTTATACTGGCGCTAACCAATTAAAAAACAATGGGGGCTGGCCCCGTGGCCGAGTGGTTGAGTTCGCGCGCTCCGCTGCAGGCGGCCCAGTGTTTCGTTGGTTCGAATCCTGGGCGTGGACATGGCACTGCTCATCAGACCACGCTGAGGCAGCGTCCCACATGCCACAACTAGAGGAACCCACAACGAAGAATACACAACTATGTACTGGGGGGGCTTTGGGGAGAAAAAGGAAAAAATAAAAAATCTAAAAAAAAAAATGGAAAATATGGTGCCTTTCATTATAGCAAAAAAGACCTTAAAGTATTTAGAAAGTGACCTAACAAAATGTAGAAATACTTGGAGAAAAATATTAAAATTCTATTAAAGAAACAAAGAAACTTTTGTCTGCTAAGATCACAGCTTTTAGAGAAGAGTTTGAAACATGATAGGCACTGAAGAAATATTCATTGAATGAATGAATGAATCTGAATAAGTAGAGAGTTATGCCATTCTCATTGATGGGAAAGTAAGATTGTAGAGCCCTCAATTCTCTCTTTTTTTTTTTTCAGTGCAGTCCCAATACGGCGGGGGAAGCTGTAAGGAGAAGAAATGGGATTGGAAATGTGGTATAAGGGAGAACAACGACAACAAAAGTAAAAATGAAATAAAACAGTGGCCATGCAGGTACTGATGATGATGGAGTGCTGTGAACCAATCAGGTGGACAACGGGCGCCTGAGAGCCAGGAGGGGCAAAAAGAAACGACATGAAATTTTCAATTAACAGAAACTAGCAAGTGATTAAATAAAGGTGGGGGCTGTGGCTGATGTGCTTGACAGTGATCGCCATCCAAGGAGAGCTTGAAAAACCAGTTGATGTGTCGATTTGAGCAAGATGAAACGAGATAAGCACAAGGGGAAAGTCTTGTTCCTAGGTCCAAAAACTCAATGGCAAATACACAGCATAAAGAGAGACGCCTTAACAAAATCACATGTGAAAAAGATTAAAGAGTTTAGTTGATTTTAAGTTCAGTATGAATTAACGGGATGATATAAGTGACTCATAACCTCCCCAAAATAAAGAAAAGCAATCTGATTTTAGGCTGTATTAATAAAGTAATAAAGAATAATCACATAAGCTGACAACTCTCAACTCTGTATTTGTGAGCCCAGCCTTCTGACATCAATACTTCTCTCTCACAGCATCTCAGATTCAGCAGCTGTATTAGCTTTTTCTCCTAAATATGCTGTTTCCTTGGTATTTTACGGCTGGGAGGGCCTGTTTTGGAGAGTACATCACCAGTCCAGAGAAGTTACTTACGCCGCAAACTAGGGAGTCAGTGAAGTCAGCCTCATTTCAGGTCTCTCCCTGACCCTCACATAGAGTTGGTTTTCCAAGTTCTATTCACTTTAGTTACTGTTCATGTCTGTCTCCATTGCTATCGTGTTGATTTAGGCCTAATTCCCTCTAATGGACAGTCAAATAGTTTCCTGTATCTGTCTCCAATCTTGCATGGCCATCTACACTATTTTTAGAGTAGGCATTCGAACACACAGATATGATCCTGTTATTTCCCAGCTCTAAACCCTTCAATAGGGTTTCATGCAGTCTTCCCATTGTCTGTGTGCCCTATCCATAAGAATATTTGGAGCATGCAGACCAGTATAAATATATAATATAAATTAATAATATTTATTTATTCTGTGCATGATAAAACGTACACAAAAAGTAGTTTTAAAAGGATGATATAATATGAATTTAATTTATTCAAAATATCATTTATTAATATAACAAGTAAAAACAGCAAATGTATTTTTGCAATGTGCTTAAATATGCCTCATTAATTTTCAAGTGTGCAGATGTGAGAAGGACCCTCATATTGTTTTTTGGTAATGAAATCACATAATAATGGAAATGCGGCCATTTCAAATATGCTCTGTCCATACACGTTTCTTTTGAAAAACAGTTGTTTTCTCACTCATTGTTGAACACTCACCTTTATTCTGAAAGGGCAGATTGTCTTCTTGTTTGTCTGTTTGTTTATTTATTAAAGGCTTAAATTTTTACAGCAGCTTTAGGTTTACAACAAAATTGAGAGGCAGGTACAGGGATTCCCCATCCACTCCCTGCCCCCACGTGGCTCCGCCCTTGTCAACATCACTCACCAGGATGGTGTGCTTCCTAACAAAGCTGAGCCTACATAATCGTGCAAAGTCCATAGTTCACCTTGGGGTTCACTCTTGATGTTGTACATTCTATGGGTTTAGACAAATGTATAATAATATAAATCCATCATTATAATACCATACAGAGTATTTTCACTGCCTTAAAAAGCCTATTTGTTCTGCTTATTCATCTCTTCCCCAACCCCTATCCCTGGCAACCACAGACCTTTTACTGTCTCTGTAGTTTTTCTTTTCGAGATTGTCATATAGTTGGAATCATACAGTATGTAGCCTTTTCAGGTTGGCTTCATGCACTTACTAACATGCATCTAAGTTTCCTCTATGTCTTTTCATGGCTTGATGGCTCACTTCTTCTTATTGCTGAATAATATTCCATCGTCTGGATATACCACAGTTTATTTACCCATCCACCTGCTGAAAGACAGCTTGGTTGCTTCCAAGTTTTGACAATTATGAATAAAGGTGATATAAATATCCCTGTGCAGGTTTTTACGTGGACATAAATTTTCCGCTCATTTGGGTAAATACCAAAGAGCATGACTGCTGGATCATATGCTAAGAATATGTTTAGTTTTGTGAGAAACCACCAAACTGTCTTCCAAAGTGGCTGTATCATTTTGCATTTGCACCAGCGTGGATGAGAGTCCCTGTCACTCCACATCCTCACCAGCATTTGGTGTTATCAGTGCTCCAGACTTTGGCCAGTTTAGAAGGTGTGTAGTGATATCTTGTTGTTTTAATTTGCATTTCCCTGATGATATATAATGGGCAGCGGTTTTTCATATGCTTATTTGCCATTTGTATATCTTCTTTGGTGAGGTGTGTGCTCAGATCTTTTTGCCCCCTTTTCAATTGAGTTATTTGTTTTCTTCTTCTTGAGTTTTAAGAGTTCTTTGTATATTTTGGATAACAGTCTTTTATCAGATGGCATCTTTTGCAAATATTTTCTCCCAGTCTGTGGCTTGTCTTCTAATTCTCTTGATATTGTCTTTTGCAGAGCAGAAGTTTTAAATTTTTTAAAAAAATTTTAAAAATTCTTTTTAAAGATTTTATTTTTTTCCTTTGTTTTCTCCCCAAAGCCCCCCAGTACATAGTTGTGTATTCTTCGTTGTGGGTCCTTCTAGTTGTGGCATGTGGGACGCTGCCTCAGCGTGGTCTGATGAGCAGTGCCATGTCCACGCCCAGGATTTGAACCAACAAAACACTGGGCTGCTTGCAGCGGAGCGTGCAAACTTAACCACTCGGCCACGGGGCCAGCCCCAGAAGTTTTAAATTTTAATGAAGTCCAGCTTATCAATTATTTCTTTCTTGGATCATGTCTTTGCTGTTGTATCTAAAAAAGTATCACAATACCCAAGGTCATCTAGATTTTCTCCTATGTTATCTTCTAGGAGGTGTGTAGTTTTGCATTTTATATTTAGGTCTGTGATCCATTTTGAGTTAATTTTTGTGAAAGGTCTAAGGTTTGTGTCTAGATTAACTTTTTTTGGTGAGGAAGATTGGCCCTGAGCTAACATCTGTGCCAATCTTCCTCTATTTTATGTGGGACACCGCCACAGCATGTCTTGACAAGTAGTGCTAGGTCTGCACCAGGAATCTGAACCTGTGAACCCTGGGCTGCTGAAACAGAGCACGTGAACTTAACCACTACACCACTGGGCCGGCCCCTAGATTAACGTTTTTGCAAGTAGATGTCCAGTTGTGCCAGCACCATTTGTTGAAAAGATTATTTTTGCTGCGTTGTGTTGCCTTTGCTCCTTTGCCAAAGATCAGTTGACTATTATCTTTTGGGTCTATTTCTGGCTTCTCTGTTCTGTCCATTGGTTTATTTGTTTATTGTTTTGCTAGTACCACACTCTCTTGGTTACTGTAGCTTTAAAGGAAGTCTTGAAGTCGGGTATTGTCAGTCCCAACTTTGTTCTTCTCCTTCAATATTGTGTTGGCTCTTCTGGGTCTTTTACCTCTCCATTTAAAACACTTCAGAATCAGTTTATTGATGTCCACAAAAGAATTTGCTGGGATTTTAATTGGTATTATTTTTTTAAAAAATATGCTGAGTAGGATGCTAATGAGAATCTATTCTCATCATAGGTAAGGTAAGCAAATTTTGGACATTTGCCTATTTGTAAAAGAAAAATGTACAACACATCTTTATATGTGAAAGTTCTTCTAAGTTCTTTGCTATGAGATAATCAACAAATCTCTTTGTCATAGCTCAGATTTTCATGAAATTTTTTACCTCACTAAAAAGTGATTTAAAAATGTTATAAAGATATGGACTGCATTTTAAAGGCTTTGTTTTTTACCAAATTAATGTCACCAATGAAATGGTCATCTGGCTTCACCGTTTTTGCACCCAAATTTGCCTATA
This sequence comes from Equus quagga, assembly GCF_021613505.1. NCBI lineage: Eukaryota > Metazoa > Chordata > Mammalia > Perissodactyla > Equidae > Equus > Equus quagga. The sequence goes on along the minus strand of NC_060268.1, from coordinate 13,295,384 downwards.
AGGATGTAGTGAATTTTACTATGGCATTAACTTTGTCACTGTACCACAAGACCTCTTTTTTCCCTCTCTTTTAGTCGTTTGTATTTATACTATGTATTTCCTTAACAGTGTTTTTAAAAGATATCTTTACTAGTGAGAATATATACTCTCCATTACATTTCACTTCATTGGCTCACAAAAAGTTGTTCTTCATTTATTTCATTATGGACACAGAATCTAACAAATAATCAAGAACAGGAACATGCTAGAAACATTTATAGTTTTTTCCAACTGTTTAGCAAATTTTTTAATACTTATTTCTTCAAATATTTAGCTTTGTTTTCCATTTATTTATTTTTATAGCTAATACATTTTAATTAGTCACTGTCTTAGTTTGGGTTACAAAAGAAGCCGAACTTGAGACACGGATTTAAGCGTAAGCAGTTTATTTGGGAGGAGATCCATGGCTGAGAGATCGCAGAAGTGAGAAAAGGAGCGAATGGTGCGATCGAGGGGATGCTATTAAGCAGGTTCCTGCTGTAGGAAACCGATGCCCCCTCCCGCCGGCGAGCTCAGGAGCCAGCGCAGAATTTTTCTGAGTTGCTCCACAGGAAGCGCAGTAAATAGTCTCCAATTCTCTCCTGTCATGGGTTAGACATCAATCACCGAGTGTTTCTGGACTATTTGCGGATCTAGATTGAGCCCTCGGGTGGAGGGATACAGGCGCTCCAGGAAGATGCAGGCGGCAGGCGCGGGATCAACGTGGGCAGAAGGTGTGTGGCGAGGTCGCTGCACCGCGGGGAAGGTCGCCGTAGGCCTTCAGAATGCTTTTGATGGGGTCTAAAGGCAGAAAGAACGAGTATTTCTAACCAAAGTTGTTACTATTAAATAAAAATCCTGCAGAAGAGGCTTATTAATTTTTATCAAATTTAGTAAAATTTTGTAAGGTCTTCATATTCTAGATGTAAATCCATATCTTAAATAGTCATTTATATATGTCAGTGCTTTAGCAGATCTGAATGTATTGTTAGTATTTTTACCTGACAGAGAGATTGCACAAGGAGGAGAAGAAGAACCAGCTCTGGCTTTTTCTTAGTTCTTATTTTGCTTACCCCGTTAGTGGTATCTTCAGTTTGGGGTTTCTTTGAAAAGATCTTTTTAAAGTCACTTTATTTTATGAGGGCTACTTACTTAAAAGTAGATAATATAATCCATACATCTACTTAACTAGGCACCGTAAAATGCAACATTTTTCATAAAAATAAAATGAATGACAGGGTGATGACCAGCTGTCCAGCCCTCTACATTGTGGAATTCCCATTTTCCTTCAGGATGCTTTGCTTACTGTAAATGACATGTGACAGTTTGACATTCAAACCTATTGAGGATGCCACTGTCAATTCAAATGAAATATTAGTAAAGCTTAATATTTTCCTAAGACTTGGGGTAAAAATCAAATAAAGTAGTTCTCATATTTGACCCCAGTGGCTCATTTTGTGCACCCCCTGTGGTAGGTGCACCCCAGTTTGGAGCCCACTGGACTACAGGACAAAGTTCAGATGCCTTAGCGTGGCACACACAGCCCTCCACCATGTGACCCTTGCCTGCTTCTCCAACCTAAGGTCTTGCCTTTCATGCCTTGTACCCTTAATTTTGGTTACAATGACCTTTTTGGAGTTCCCTGATTTATCACGTTGACTCATATGTCAGAGCTTTTGCTTATACTATTGTTTCTTCCCAGAATGCTCTTTCTCTGTGGACTACCTGGGAACAAATCCTCTGTGAAACTGCTCCTGGCCCTTTCCTACTCTCTGGGGAGCACTGAAAACATACTCTTTGGAATGCTGCAGTGTCCTCAACCATAGCTCTCAGCCCTTTTGTTGAAGATATTTGCTAACATTCTTGGCTCCTTCTGTAGATCATTGTCTCCCTAAAATCAAAGATGTTGTCTATTTTGTCTTTGCCTCTCCAGCATTTGACCCCAAAGAGGCACATAATCATGCTTGTTGAATTAACTCTGGAGGTGATAGCCCTCTTGCACCCTGGACTGGTCAGCCAGTAGAGAGGATTGTGTGTAGCTCCAGGTGCCTCTTGGAGAAGGACTTGGAAAACTGATGTGTACTCAAAGGAAGAGAATGTCAAACAATGTCAGGAGAGCAAGTCTAGCCTGGGACCAACGTATAGGATAAGAGGGAAGAGGGGTTTGGTTTCAATATAGGGAAGAATTATCTAACAATTAGAGCCGTTGATCACGGGAAGAATGGCTCTGGGGTATGGTGAGTTTCTTGCCACTGGAGGTGTTGAAATAAAGCCTGAATGGATAACCTCCAAGAGCAGGCTGAAAAAGGGCTTTAAAGCATCTGGAGTGATCAGGGTGAGTGGGAGAGAATTTAGATAATCTTTGGATTGTAAACAATCAAGCTGAGATTTGAAATCATTTAATATGTCTAGTGACACGTCTAAACGTTAATAGATATTTCAAAAAACAAAGGCAGTGAGGCTGTTTTAAGTAAATAATGTTTCTGTGGTTCAGTCTCTGGATGTAGGTGAGACACACAGTCTTGCTACTTTGCGTCTCGCGAGTCAGGCTGAGCAAGTCTTTGGGCCTGAAATGATGCTGTGCGTCTCCTTTGTGAGTGGAGCTCCAGCCGTCGAACCTGCTTCCTCTTTCTTTTCCTCTTAGAAGTAGGACACTCTTACTCTGCCCAGCCATGGATTTAAAATTTATAGTCTCAGAGTCCGTAACACAGTGATAGTGTCTCTTAACTATTGGAGAAGAGGCAGATATCTTAATCTATATATTTAGGGCTGCCTGAGACAGAATTTTAAAATAAAATATTGAATCCATTAAACTTAATTCAGGAAATAAATAGTAAGCATATATCATAGGTAGAACACTGCAGACAGTATAAAATAATCTCATTATAACACTTTCAGAGGGCTTGAATCTTACAGAAACTGAGGCTCAGTGGGGTTACAAGGACTTGACTAAATGCTGTACAGGTGGTTCATTTCAGACCCTAGACCACAACCCATCACATCTAATTCCACTTCCGTGAGCGTCTCCGTTTTACTACGCTGCCTCAGAAGTGAGATATGGTCCCTGCCCTGAAGGACTTTCACAGTCTCTTGAAGGGTAAGATGTATCCACAAAACAATCAGAGAACAACAAAAGTAAAATGGGTGCAATATGTGTGTGCCGGCTGTGGAGTCATTTGGAAGGTCAACAAGGTGAGAAATCACAGGCTAAAGGATATGCAAACTTTTATTAAGAGCGACTTTGAGAATAGCGCCGGAAGATCATTCAGCTTACGCAGCGTTTCTCTGGTTCCCCAAGTGCACGTTGGCTTTGTCCACATTCACCAGTGCCTTTCCTCCTCTTGCGTTTCTTTTTAGTTTTGCTACTCTCTATCGTGCTGACCAATAGGATACAAGCATCTAATTGCAGTAAATTCTTATACATTCCAAGTGACCCCCACAAAAACTGGTTGCCGTGGTAACCAAACAAAAAGGGCCTGGAAAACAGAAGCAAAGTATTTACTTACCGTCTGGTGGGCTCTCTGGACAAGTTTCATTAGACCTGTTGCTGGCTTTCTTTTAGGTTTGGGAGCCAGTCACTGCTTATTTTTTAAAAGATTGAGAACTTTATCAGCCCTTTTTATATAGAAAATTGTACTGAGCAGTGAAGTCATAACTATTAATTTTTTAAAAATATATAAATCTTATTTAGAAGAGGCAATTATTACAAAGAATTAACCCAGGAGCTTGCAACTCTTGCCAATGGAATTCAGGAGCAAAGGGTCATTTGATGACGGTAAAGGGTCTTTAAAGAATACTGCAAGAAAGAGAGGCGATAGATTTGAAATCATTTTGTTAAAGCCCTTGCTATTTATTTTTGCCATATCAATAATGAAGGTGTACACTAACCAGTTGGCACAGAGGCTTCATTGCTAATTATTTTATGTACAAAGTCTTTAATTAATAGACTATATAATGAATACAATCTAGTTTGTTCTAGCTGATTTTAATCCTTTAGTGAAGGAAGATTTTGATAATGAAATAGAAAGTCATTGAGGCTCATAAAATATGTGTAACGTTTTCTGAATTGGGGAATGGGATCCACTCTCTTCGTCCCTACCATTGTCCTGGTGCCTCTTTGAAGTGCAAAAACATTAGAACTTCAAAGGCAGTCCAGGAAGATGGCACCTGCAGCTTATGGCACACCCTGGAGGTGAAGACAAATACGCAGCATGGCACTAGGTGGTGGGTTTGCGAGGGATCTTGGCATAATGGACTCTTGTAAAGAGAAATAAAGTCTGCTTTTACAATAAATTTTACAACAATAACAAAATACACAGGCGAACGTTCATTATGTATGTCTGTGTTAATGCCTTAAATGTGATCTCTGCTAGTTTTGTACTTAAGGATGATTCTCTCATCCCTCACCCTTCTGAATTGGACTGTTTATGTGAAGCGTGGTGATGCAACCTGTAGCAGCATCATCAACATCTTGCTATCCTTGCGGCCATAGAGGAAGAACTGGAGGCAATGTGATGGCTAATTCCTATTTGGAGTGTTCCTGCGTTGCAACCTGCAGTTCAGTTGTTCTGTGGAAAGAAGGTTTGAGTGAATTTTTGGAGTTAGGATCCAATGAGAACAAACCTCATTGAGCTCCAGCCTAAAGGTTAATGAAGGCAGGTTTTACGCTGAGGAGAAGGGTTGGTAGATCTCTTCCCGTGCTAACATCCCTCCGTGTGATATCTGGTTACATGCACAGAAAAAGCCAGGCTTTATCAGATCAAAAGAATCTTGTAAAGAGTTCTTTACTGAAGTTGGGGAGATTGGGAGAGTAACTGTGTCCTTTGTCTATCTCCAGGGAAAAGTGTTGGCTGGTAAAAAAAAAAAAAAAGATATCTGCTAAGTTCTTTCTGATTTGTTGCATAGCGGCATTTAAATACTGGATTTCCTAACTAATGAGAAGATTGATATTGACTTTTCCTCACTTAACTAGAATTCATTCATTGTTCCATTTCTGTTCAGTGAGCAAAATGCTAACTACTTTCCCTGGGTGTAGTCTTAATTAATAGTCTCACTTACCCGAAACATTTATTTAGAGTCTTCAATAAGTGGCCTAAGGATAATCTAAAAAATTACTCCCTCCCAAAACAACAACAACAATAAAAAGCCCCATGGCAGCCTTTCCTCAATTGCTTTAAGGATCTAGTAGCGTGACCTCAGCTGCTTTCCAACTTTTCCCTTTAGCCCGGGTCTGGTGAGCCTTGTCAATAATTCCCTCAAGTATCCAAAGGAATCCCTGTCTTTCTGTGGCTTTCTCTCTCCCACAGGGCCCATTATCTCTAGTAGCCTGCCTTAGAGAGAGAAAAGACATCTGCGACATGGTCTAACTTCTCTGCAGTCAAGGATGCCTTCAAAAGCAAAGATGAGTGACAGGGAGGGGGAGCAGAGAAGGGACTTCAGGGAGGAGGGAAGGGATTGTCAACAAAGGGACAGCTGGGGATTGGCCCCTTCCTTCTGGGCATTCTGTGGAACCTCTTCAGAGGCAGTGAAGAAAGTAAAACCCAGAGGCATCTTTTTAAAAGTGCTGTTTAAGGTTCTGACTTCTTCAGCTGATCTACATAAGGAATAAAGATGAGAGAAACAATGCAAGCCAGGTGGCCAGGTATGAACCCAATGCAATTTTCACTTAACATTTATTTTTTAAAAGGACCATTACATTCTCTATTTGGCAATACGTCAGAGGAACCCAAATCGGTAAGCTACGGCATCACGTGGTTGTAGTTTCCTGGGCAGAGATCTAAATGCCCTCAAATGCTCCCAGTTAGAGGAGTGTGGGTTCTACGGATGTCAGTAGACAAAAAACCATAGATTTTTTTTTTTTTTTGAAATTTACACTTTAAGTAGCTTTGGGTGAAGTATGATTAAGAAGGAGGGAAATTATGGAGAGAGAAGACAGGAAATTTTTTTCTTGATTGACTAATTTAGATTTCATTTTTAAAAATTAGTCAGTTGTTTCTCTTACTAACATGTCTCAGAAATATTTTGCTTTCTTCAGGAATTGGGGGCAAAATTCCACTTCTGAGGAATAGAACATTGAGGGCTAATTAACTTTATTTATTTATTTGTTTTGGTGAGGAAGATTGGCCCTGAGCTAACATCTTCCTCTACTTTGTATGTGAGATGCTACCACAGCATGGCTTGATGAGCTGTGTCTAGGTCTGCGCCTGGGATCTGAACCAGTGAACCCTGGCCTGCTGAAGCAGAGCGTGGAACTTAAGCACTACACTACTGGGCTGGCCCCTAACTTTACTATTTTATAAAATAACTCTTTTTCTGAGTATAAAAATAGTCCATGTCCATTATAAAAAATTAGAGAAAAGATATGAATTACACATTACTCAAAATCACAAATAATTTGCAAACCCCCTTTATTTGCTTTATAATTAATCTGACCTGAGAAAAAAGTGGGAAGAGCTTACTAGAGTCAGAAGATGTGGCTCATGAGTGAGAAACCTTCTTTTACGTGGCTGCAAAGGGAAAAGAAAAAAAAATATTTCTAGGACTAGTTAGAGGCTCTGGGAGAGCTGTCATCTTCCCTCTTGTGCCTGAGAAGGGCTGGCCTTGAATCTTATTCACTGTAAGCCCTTAACCTGTGTGAGCAACAGAATTGTGAGGGAGTCAACCTGGGGGCTGAAGTCCTAAAAGAGGGCTCCTGAGGGCCGCTGTCCAGCACCAACTCCCGCTCGGCGACCAGGTTAGAAAGCCCCAGGAAGGCCCCGCCAGACAGTGTGGGCCCCAGAGTCCCTCACCTCCAAAACCATCCCTCTTTAAACTAGCTCAGAACAAGTTCTTGGGGCCTGCTCTGTCGCCGGGAGCTCCCCAAGTCTGACACTCTGGGATATTTATAAAGCATTTCTGTGCAGGTTGAGTTCCATTTTGCGCATGCGTATTTGCATCACGTGCTTTGGACTCTGTCTCCCCACAAAATTACGGTTTGCAGAAATTAGCAGAGATGGTGCGATATCCTCCACTTGTTTGGGATGTTATTTTTGATTCGAGGGTGGAAAAATGGTTTTGAGGGAGCCAAAAACTGAAGCAGTTCCCGTGTGTGCTGACTTGGAGGGCGGAGCCAAGCAGAATGCTGGGCCTTCCTGGAAGGTGGAGGTTGTCGTGAACGTACGTGACCTGGCTATGCAGAGTGTCACCAGGGCGTAAGGAATCTGGGAGGCAGCGGGACTGGCTCGTCTTGGTGTCAGGCTTTAGTGATAGTGGGACTGTAATTTTGGACTACTCATGTTCATGTGTGGGATGCTGTATATTTGTAAATAATTCAGGAATCCAGGAGTCTTAAAGGGAATTTGAAAATAATTATGAAAATCCCGACTTGTTGGTTCCTTTTATGTTTCTTCTCAGACGCATCTATTTAGAGGGAAAGATAGGGAGCTGCTCCGTCCTTTTCTTTTCCCTTCCACTTGCCCTGATTAAAGGTGGAGAGCCTGCAGAATTGGTTTGTGGTCATCATACCTTCATAATTCAGTAGCAGCTCAAAACGTTCTCTTGTGAGGATTAGCAACATGGGGCCATAATGTGACACCTGTTTTGCATAATCAAAATTTCCTTTGCTGAGTTAAAAGGCCCTTTTAAGCGCTTTGGGGCTGATTCTGGAGACAATGCTTGATCTGCTTCTGCACATTGATGAGAAAATAAAAAGGCTTGAAGGAAGCCTCTCAGCTGGAGGTGGAAACCTTGGAACAATTGGAAACAAACAATGCTCGTTTCCTCTCCCAGCCCAAAGGCGAGCCTGCCCCGGAACCAGAAAGGGAAAGAGGCATTTCTGCACATTTATCTGGAGGTTGGAAGCTGGAGAGACGATTGAATTCCAGGGAGCTTTGCGCTGTGATTTCATATTGAAGTGGCTGCGTCTGTGCCACCTGTTGATGGCACGACTGGAGCATTAGTCCTGGCTCAGCCTCGGCGCCATTGATAACTCTGCCTAACATCCCCCCGGGGGAGCCTTTGTGGGAAGCCCAGTCACTTTGCCTCGGCAATGGTGTACATTGGCGGCCCATTCAGCCCTCGTTTCTGACATTAGCACATTTGAATGGGCCACCAGTGAAGCCATTCAGCGAGAACATGCAACCGGGCTTTCTGGGTGGCCTAGGGCTGAGCTGAGAACTCTCCTTAATGGACTGCGAGACTCAGCCTATTGAGGTACATGAACTCAGTGACCAAAGAGAAGTGAGACAAAGATGTCCCTCCCAGGAACATGTAGGTCAGAAGTGGACAAAAGCAGACACGGACCAGTCAAAGCTATTTGATTTCTGAGCTGAAAAGGGAACACGGATCCCTGCGGGGGTGGCGGGGGGATGGGGGCGGGCAGCGTGGCTGATTTGGCGGAAATCTCAGAAGCGCCCGCGCGCTCTGCGAGCGAGGCATTTACCAGGATTGCAGGTGGTGTGTGAAGGTATTTTAGAAATGTTTTTTCCTTCCACTTGTCTTTGTGGTAATTTCCTATTTGGCAGTACTTAGAAAAGGCCCCCAATAACTAGGATGAAAAGAAAGGGTCGCAAAATTGACCTGGAAAAAGCATGCTTAAAAGCGAAAGGTGATCACCGGCGCCATTCTCCTTCCGCTGGTGCTCCGAGTTATTTTCAGGCTCTCAAGGGACCAGAAAATGCGCTTTGGAGACTAGAACTTTTGCATGTTTAGGATTAGAACTTTAATGCACTAGTATAATTTCAAAACCTTTCACTCTAAGATATACGATACAAAATATAGGTCTTTGACATTTTGCAAAGAGATAAAGGAAAAGAACTGAAAAGGGTTGACAATGGTTTTGTACTCCACACTGTTGCTTCTTGCTGTGTAAGTTTCTGAGGAGAGTTGCTGGTCCCTTATACTTAAATACGTGGTCTGTGCAAATGTCTAGAGGGCCGATACCCAGATGCACAAGAAACTTGAAAAGCGTTCTGTAATTTTTGAAAAGGGCATTTTAGTAACTATAGGAACAATCCATTCCAAACCAAATTTATTTATTAAAATGATTAAAAATTTTACTTCTTGAGATAGCAATATATTTTAAAATGTTTAGAATTTGGTGTTGTAGCTTTTTGGGAACCTGAAAATATCTGTAATCCTGTTCTTCTATAAAAAGAGCAGAGAAAAAAGTGTGTTTTCAACCCTATCATAAATAATGCAACTATTTTTATGAGGAATGTATTCAATTGTGAAAAGTGTGACTGGAGGGAAAGGAAGAGTCGCATCCACTTATGTTGAAACAGAAATTGACGAAGGAGAGGACCTCAGCGTCCATTTAGCCTATTGTCCTATTCTTGTTTCTTAGCAGAGGTTTAGCAGCTTGCCAAAGGCCTACCTGGTACCTGGACTTAAAAGTAACACTTTATCTAGCTCTGGGAATCTTTTCATTAGAGTAGGAATAAGTCTTTCTTTGTTAAGGGCTAGAATCTTTAGGTTTAGGCTCTGTTCTACCTCACGTTGAGTTTGCTAAATGTGAAGTTGATTTACATGTCATATACATATCTTTGTTATGATACTTTCATTAAATGTCTCCCCAACTTTTTAAAGCTCTAGTAAAAGATAACAAGAACAATCTTGTGGGGGACTGGAATTGGCCACCCCAAGATATATCTCTTTGGCATGAGGATTATTTGGGGCTGGGTACTTTTCCTTTATTTTTCAGAGGAAGATTAGCCCTGAGCTAACATTTGCCGCCAATCCTCCTCTTTTTGTTTTTATTGAGGAAGATTAGCCCTGAGCCAACTACTGCCAATCCTCCTCTTTTTTGCTGAGGAAGACTGGCCCTGAGCTAACATCCATGCCCGTCTTCCTCTACTTTATATGTGGGATGCCTACCACAACATGGCTTTTGCCAAGCGGTGCCATGTCCACACCTGGGATTCGAACCGGCAAACCCTGGGCCGCCGAGAAGTGGAACGGGTGAACTTAACCACTGTGCCACTGGGCTGTCCCCAATCCTTCTCTTTTTTGCTGAGGAAGACTGTCCCTGAGCTAACGCCCATGCCCATCTTCCTCTACTTTATATGTGGGATGCCTGCCACAGCATGATTTGACAAGTGGTGTGTAGGCCCGTCCCCGGCATCTGAACCCCAGGCTGCCAAAGCAGAATGTGTGAACTTAGCTGGCTTCCTGGGCTGGTTACTTTTAAAAACTGCAGACAGGAAAGAAATTCTGAAAAGCAGAATTTACTTACCGTTTGTTAAGAGACCTTTACGTTTGTAAAGGAAATCTCCATCTGTGAAGGGTCTCCCTCTCTGTACCAGGAAGAAGGGGGGATGACCTTATCTCTGGAAAGTCTCATCAATGTGGAAGGCAAGGACTCAAGTCTGCATAATAACCTTACCCTTGTTTACTGTACTTGTGTGGTCATCTCCCGTAACTGACTCCCCCCACCCCCAACATCTTCCTTTGTCTTTAGCTGAGGGTGGTATTTAAGATGGGAACTTCCACCATTTTGGCGAGTTGCTCAGTTTGCCTGAGCCTCCCCCATGTTTACATGTTATAAAGCTTTGTTTAATTTCCTCCTGTTATTCTGTCTCATGTGAATTTAATTTGTTGTCTGGACAGAAGGACCCAGAGCGGGTAGAGGAAATGTCTTCCTCCCCGACAACATCAAATCCTGACTGTCCTGAAGACAAACCTTTGAAACAGTCTAGTTTGCCTTTTTTAGCATTTCTAAAATCAATTTGCTTTCTTTTCACCTTCATGATAAGATATCTTTAAGTTTCTTTGGGCATATCTTGTCTAGTCCACATCTAATGTTTCTCCTTTAGGCCACTTCAAAATGCGTGGTAAAACAATTTTATCTACCTCAGTTATTCAGACAACTTGCCTCTGGAAATGCTACAACTTGAACCATCAGTTGCTTTCTAGTGAAGGGGTCCAGAATATGCCACCCCAAAATATGCCACTTTGGCACAAGGATTATTTTGAGCTGAAGGCAATTGAGAAAGACATGGAAAAATTTCTCTGCCCTCCCCCTTTCTGCCTAACAGCAGGGCATAAAGTTGACTTTGCAAAGGTGACATAAATTTCTGTTTGTAAAGGTGTTCCCCTCCTCTACCAGTAAGACCAGAGACAGCACTGAGACCAGTCTGCATATCAGACTTTACTAAACTGCCACTGTCCCACGATTTGCCACTCCTGGGAGCTCAGACCGGCTTTTCTTTGTCCGGTCACTTCTCCACAATTATTACTCTTTATTAAAATGATATGTATCGCCTCTTCTCCCCACCCCAGTCTAACTCCTTCTTTCAGTTTTCCCTTCTTTTTTGTGAAGCCCCAAGCATGTTAAATATTAACATTGATCAAGTTTGTATGCCTTTTTTCCTGTTAATCTGTCTTTTGTCTGTTCAGTTTGCAGGCCCTCAGCTTCAGAATCTAGAAGGTAGAGGAAAAGTCTTTTCCTTTGCTACACAAGATAATCTCTAAATTCTCCCTCCTTTTGCTCCAGTCAAGCCTAACGTATTGCTTTTTCTTCTCTGGTTTCCAACTCTTTAGTGCGTTGTTCTTCCGTGTTGTCTTACCCAACATGGTTTTTATCTCATTCGCGTCATTCTTTTCAGTTAAAAAATCAGTGTCTGGTGCCTAGCTGTCAGTTAGAAATGTCTTGGTCATGAGAGGAAATGGTTGCACTGGGAGACACTATAACATCTCTTTTGTTATTATTTTTGGAAGGGATGTCTTAGGGTCAGAGGAAATAGAAATTTGTTTATAAAATTTGAAGCTGTCTTTCCTATGAATAATTAAATCTTTGGGTTCTCTTTTAAGAGACATTGGCTTTAAATATCTAAATTTTGTTTGAAGATACTGTCAAGGCCAAGTTAGGATAAATCAATTGATTACTATCTGCTGAAATTTCAAAGCTTTGTCATATACAAATTAATGGGAATAGGGGTTAATTTGGGTTTCTATGTCTTTATTTTATTTTTTCCAGCCTTGAAACTGCTAAGTTTGGATCTATTACTATATTAATAATATAATAATAGTTTCCATTTAGCCAGTGATACTATGTGTGAGGTACTGTGTTAAGCATTTGACGTGCATTCTCTTACTGAATCCTCAATAGCACTATGAGGTAAGCACTTTATCATCCCTGTTTGACAGATGCGCAAACTTGAACTTTGAGGGGTTAGGTGACTTGCCCATGGTTACCATGGTTACCTGGCTACTAAGTGGGGAATTGGATAGATAGTTTTGGAGGTGGTTGAGGCCTGATTCCTTTGAAGAAACAAGAGCCTCCCTAGTAATTATATTATACTACGCACTGTGAGTGCCCTTTCTCTTTATTAATGACACACAGTCCTTCCCCATCAGTTTAACGGTGTTTCCGGTGCATCGGGTTCTTCTTGTTCCCCAGGATAGAAATCAAGAGAGACAACAAACGGGAGTGGATAAGTAAAAGTTTGTTAGCTTGTGCACAGGAGAGGCACAAAGGAGCTGGTGTGGAAAGGAAAGGGGCAGGTGACCAGCTCATTAGGGAGCGGGATTGCGGGCTTTTTATTAGGCAAAGGCTGGGGAGGGGGGCCCGTCATGGCGGGTGGCCGTGGGGCGGTGCTTGCGCCTGTGCTGTTGCGTAGCATGCGGCTACGTGTGACGCATGTATCGTTAGCAGGCTAGCTCCCACCCCTGGCTGTGATTTTTACTATGCTGATGGGGCTAGGGTCACCTTCAGTAGACTCCTAGGTGCTAGGGTACATGCATAAGCCAGGAAAATCCACAGGCTGTAGGATGTGGATCTTGGTGCTCTCTGTCTGATTCTCCTAGCTTGCCCATTGGTTAGGGCCCTTATTTTGTTGGGCCAGGGGCCTTGTGGACAACCCTGTCTCGTTAGGTTGGTTCCTGTCTCAAGGGCACAGCCAAGGGCAGGGAGAGGGTACCTGGATAGGTCAGGCCACCAGGGTTGTAGCTAAGACTCACAGTGCCAGGGGCTTTCATGGTTGGAGGATTGTGGGCAGGGGCACACTCAGCATTCCAACCAATACTTGGGTACATTTTTATCAGAAACTCGTTCTTCACTGTTGGCAGCTGACTAGATGGATGTGCTAAACTGCTCTGATTCTCATATTTATATTATGCTTGCTGATTCTGATTTCTGCCTCCATATGTCTCCATTTCTTTTATCATTCAGGTGGTCTGAATCTTTCTGATTTGGTTGCTCTGGGACATAAATAAAAAATATTTTCTGACTTGTGGATGTCCAAATGATCAAATCCTGTGGTATTACAGTTGTGTTTCTCCTGTTTGGATGATTATTCAGTTGTGAAACCTCCCCCAAACTTCTGGTTTAGGAACAGCCACTTTCACCAACTGATGAAAGAGCAGTGTTAGGTGTAATTATAAATTTTGATAAAGTGAGGTACGAATCTATCACATGTTATCAATTGATGGCATTCGGGACACGCTGTCCCGAAACATGGCACCTGGGCATATTGAATATTTTAAGATGAAGAAATTTGAGACACGCCAGGTGCTGGAAGCACTTTCTGAACTCCCCCTGACACAGATCATGACACCCTGATGTGGGAGGTGCCCTCTCTATGCCCAGAGGGAAGGAGCATCCTCATCTCCGAAGACGAAGGGACACAGAGGATCTGAATGAACAGGCCTTGCTAAGTGTCCCCCAGTTTACTGCACTTACCTCATACCCTTTGTCCTATCAAATTTTTCCACAACTTTCTGCTCTTCATCAAACCTAATATAAAAATACTCATGTTTAACCATGTCTTTGGGTCTTCGTTTCCTTATGGAGGTTCCCATGTGATGTAAAATGTCTAATAAATAAATTTATATGCTTTTCTCTTGTTAATCTGTCTTTTGTTACAGGGGGCCCATGAAGAGCTTAGAAGGGTAGAAGAAAAAGATGTTTTTCCTCTCCTGTACAACCTACATGAAGGTCTTATGGATCGTCTGAAATTTGCCTCTACCGTCTCTCAAGAGCTGGGAGGACAAACACTGCTCATGGAAGAAGGCTGACGTGGTACACAGAAAGCCACCCACATCTGGTACGCCACGTTACTCCAAAGGCGGGGAAAACTGGCAGCTAGTGCCATTTCACTAAGGAGAAACACAAAACATAAACTTTTTATAAGCACCCAGGGAATTTTAAAAGATCTTGAGGCCCAGGTCCCCCCCGAGACCAACTAAATAAAAATATCTGGAGGTGGGGTCCAGGCATCAGATTTTTACAAAGCTCCCCAGGTGCTTCCAGTGTGCAGCCAGGGTTGAGCAGTACTGATCTACCATGGTGTGCAGATGAGCTATTGACACATGCGACGTCGTACAACGTTGTTCGGGAGATGCAGGAATTAGGGTTAAGACATGGTCCTTGCCTTCAAGGAACTTTTAATTTGGTTGAAAGCCTCCAGCCCCCACCCCGACCACCAAGTGATAACACTTGTTGCCTCCTGGGTGCCAGACAGTTTACATACCTCACTTAATCTTCTCAACCGCTTATCAGTTAGATATTATTATTCTCATTTAACTGCAGGAAACTAAAGCTTGGAGGTATTATTTGTCTAAGATCTGGGAGCCAGGCTTTGAACCTAGTTGTGTTGGGAATCAGTGTCCATGCTCTCTAACCAGTAAGTCACACCTTCCGGTCTTGGTGGGTGCGTGAGCAGTGGTAGTTAGGATGAGCTGCATGCCATAAAATGTTTCATGTTTTCACACATTTACATTTCTTGTGTTTTAAGCTGTGTATTTTGATAAATTCCAAATCACAGAAAGGTTGAAAGAATAATACACTGAACACTTTATATTCTTTATCTACATTAATCAATTTTTAACGTTTTACTACATCTGCTATATTTTGCTCTCTGTTTACATATGTATATATGTATTTTTTGTTGTTGTTGTGGAACTGTTTGAAAGGAAGTGGCAACATCGTGATAGTTCACCATACTATTCACACCTAAGAAAATTAACACTAATTCAATTTTATCCTCTAGGATACAGTGCCATTTTTAAATTTCCCCAATTATACCCAGTATGTCTATTTAGTTGCTTTTGTTGACCTAAGAGCCAATGAAGCTTTATTAATTTCGTCTGGTTATAATGCTTAGAGACTTCAGTCTAGAAGCGGTCTCTTACTTCTTTTGCTCATGACATTGACTCCGTTTTGAAGATCTAGGTCAACCGCCTTGCAAAGGCGTCCCTTGCTAGGATTTGTCTGATTGTTTTCTCATGATTAGATTTGAGTTAAACTTTTTTGGCAAGAATACTGGATAGGTGATGTATATGTCTTATTGGATCCATTAAAAGGCACGTTTCAGGTTGTCCCACCATTGGTGATGCTAATTTGATCACGTGGTTAAGGTGGTGCTGTCCTGCCTAATTTGCCCATTGTAAAGTTAACCTATGTGATGATATTTTAAAACCAATAGTCTTTTATCCAGTGGTTTTAGCATCCATTGATGATTCTTACATCGTGGGTTGAAAAATGGTGATTTTCTAATTCTATCTTTTTCTTAATATTCATTAATTGATGTATTAGTTGGCTCGAGCTGCCATAAGGTAACACCATAGACTGGGTGGCTTGAATAACGGAAACGTATTTTCTCACAGTTATGGAGGCTAGGAGTCCAGAATTTGGTCATCAAGGTTGGTTTTTGGTGAGGCCTCTCTTTCTGGCCTGTAAAGAGCTGCCTTCTCACAGTGTCCTCTTCTCTGTGGCATGTGGACAGAGAGAACCCTTTGGTGTCTCTTCCTTTTCTTCTAAGGACATTAGTCTCTTAGGATTAAAGCCCTACCCTTATGACCTCATTTAACCTTAATTACCTCCCTAAAGATCCTATCTCCAAATACAGGCCCATTGGGAATTAGCACTTGAGCATATGAATTTTGAGTGGGACACAATTCAATCCATAACAGTTGGTGTTCCTCTGTAAAGTAGAGCTTTCCTCTTTTATTTTCCCTCTCTGTCTTTCTTACTTCTCTCTTCCCACCTGCCCTTCTCCTTCTTCTGAGTTTCACTAGGGATTCATGCATTTATTTTTCATTTACTGTGTTATAACCTATCTCTGTCATTCATTTTGATGCTCAGATTGCCCAAGATGTGGCCAGTGGGAGCTCCTTCAAACCAGCGTCAGTATTTTTTTGACGTGACTCTATTAGTATTTAAGCCCTTCCCAGCTTTCTTGAACAACAAGATGTTCTAAGCTACCATGTATCTTTCCTATCCCATCCATTTCTGGAATCAGTCATTTCTCCGGGGATACCTGGTTCCTTTTAGTGGGAGATGGTATTTAGAAACACAGTTTATGGGCTTGTTATTACTAGCTATGATTACCTTGTGAATCTTTTATTTTTAATAGAGTTCTCCACATTATGCTATCGAAGCTATACTAATAAAGACTTTATTGAATTAGAGACTAACTCTTCAAAAGTACAATCAGGCATTTAGTCAGCATTTGAAAAGCTTTTGAGTGGCTTGGAACATAATATGTACCTAGTAAATATTGATGAATGAATGAATGAATGAATTGCCTTGAATTATGGGGTTTGCGTCTGCTGGGAGGGTCTTCTAACCCAAGTGAATTTGCCCAGGCTGTAGCGGCGGAGGAGATTGGGATCAGTCCTTATATTTTATCTACATTTTCAGCCTGTAGCTCTTTCTCCTTTTATCGAGGAAAGTCCAGATTCCCGTCTCCTGGCCCTCCATAAGCTCTCCCGGCTTTTCCCAGGAAGCGATTCTATGGAGCCTCTGACTTCTCATCCGTGGTTCTCCGTGCATCTCTTCAGATGTCTAGGGGGATGAGATAACTTATCTCGAAAAGAATACTCGATAAGAAATATTTTTTCCTGGTTTTACAAAACAGCTAGCTAAGGAATATTTTTTTTTTCACAGAGGAAGAGAATCCGGTTAAAACGAAGCTAGGAATACAGATTTCAGAGCTCTTGAGATTCTCATATATTTAATATCTGTTCAGAGGAACAAGGATGCAGTCACAACCACTCTTGGAGGATCTATTTGCTGTCAAAGTGTAATTGGATTTTGCTATAGCAGTTCATTTTGGTCGGAGTCGGGATGGGAAGGTGATTACAAAGTAGCAAATAAGATGTAAGTGATGGTCCCTTTGATTTTTTTTCTTTTCCTGCTCTTGGATCTTTACAGATACTGGGAATAAACCCCTTATCCCCCCCAGTGGTCTTAGAAAACAAGGCATACACTTCAACTCCTTCTGCTGTGAATAATCCATTGAAGCCAAATAGTATTATGCTAGCTTCATCAGCGTTCTCACAAAGGTCATATCCTTACATATCGCTTTGAATTTGTGGGACGCATATGGTGTACCACTTCTATAGAAGAAATATTTTCATTTTAGAATTCAACTTTTGTAACCTTTGGCAACATGTAGTATCAATGGCTCTTTGTTGTTCAAAAAAAAAGTAAAACTGTAAGCTATCCCCAAGGATATGCAGGGCGTTGCTATAGCAACAGAATCTGCCTCCCAGCACCACAAGAGAAGCTATGAATAAAAGATGGTGTTCTAAGGACAACAGAATAGAAGAGGTTGTTTCGATCCTTCTAATACCTGAAATTTGCTGTTATTTTGTTAAATGCAAAATAAAAATCTTGGGAAAAGGCCCAGTTCACTAAAAGGATGAATTTCTATATTGTACTTCAGATGTCATGGGGAAAAATACAAGCTTTCTGAATAGAGTCAGCCCATGGAAGGGAGACCAGAGAAGGGCCAAAATATTTGATTTATGTATTTTTTTGTTTGTTTTTTTCACTTCAGGTGAAAGGACTCAAAGACAAATATGCAACTCTGACATACAACAAATGAGACAATTTAAAATTCTTACCCCAAATAGTCTTTGGTTTCATATTTAAACATAAGCACACTTTACATAAAAGATAGGACAAAACAAAGTACTCCTCTGTCAGGTTGCATTGTCTATTCTGAATCCGGTTATTTCGGGGATGCCCACTTTGGTCATTGAGTTCTAGTTCCCAGTGGCTTCACCATAGCTACCTATCTACCTCCAACCTAGCTGTGTTTTATGATGCTGTGTATTTCAGGACCCAAATCTTAAGGTGGTAGCTAAAGGTTTCCGATGACGCAGAAATGAATGAACTTTGAATCTCTCTCTTTCTCTACATACGCACACCACACACACACACACATATTACATATTCCCACATCTATATTCACGTTTAGTTTTTAAGAAATGTTTTTTGTTGTGTGAAGTTATGGGTGAGCTGTTATTCAGAGAAGAGGTAAGGAACTCACCCATCTGTACGTGCTTATTTTCAATGTATTAAGAGCTAAATGAAATTATTGCCACAGATATGACGGTCAGAGCAAAGAGACTGTTATGGACTGAATTGTGTCCATATGTTTAAGCCTGAACCCCCAACGTGACTGTATTTGGAGATGGGGTTTTTATGGCAGTAATTAAGGTAAATGAGGTCAGAATGGTAGGACCTTGATCTGATAGGATTAGTGTATTTATAAGGGAGAGACCAGAGCTTTCTCTCTCTCCCACACACATTGAGGAAAGGTCATGTGATCAAGTAGCAAGAAGGCAGCCATCTACAAACCAGGAAGAGAGGCCTCACCAGAAACCAACCGCACTGCACCCTGTTCTTGGACTTCCCGCCTCCAAAACTGTGGCAAGATGGATTTTTGTTGCTTAAGCCACCCAGTCTAGGACATTTTGTTACAGCAACTCGGCTGACTAAGACAGAGATGAAAATATTTTGTATAATTACTTCTGTAATTGTCTTTCAGAGTCAAAGTTTGGCTTCGGCTTGTAGGGGAACAGGTATGCTGTTCTCAAAGTTTTTCTAGGACTATTCTTTTGCTACTGTCATTTTGGCAGCTTTACACAATTGGGAATCTAAATCTTGCTAATAGAGTTATTAAATGTGCGTTTAAAGAACACTGTTTTGGCTATGATACCCAGAAAACAGGACTTTTTGTTCTAATTGGGATAATTTTCCCACTGAATTTATGGGTAAATACAATTGCAGAAGCTTAACCAAAAGATAGCATTTTGTTGCTCAGCTCTCTCTCAGTTTAGGTGTGGGTAGACAGCATTTGGGAAGGGTGGACCAAGACTGCAGATTAGTACTAATCTTGTAGGAATAAATTCTGGATAACCATCGTCAAAATTTCAGAGACTCCTTTTTTCTTGTTAAGTGTATTCTTCTCCTTGGATCTCCCCGTAATTTAAAGGCCCCAGGGATTTTTTGATTAGCGAGGACTCTGTTCAGCCGAGCTGGCTATGTGACCTGGTTTTTCTCCTACTCTAAAAATTAAGCAGTGCACCAAAATGCTAATAATGGTGGTGAGAACACATGGGTGATATTTTTCTCCTTACTTTTCCACTTATTTTCTAAATTTTGTATAATAAGCACTCATTGTGTGTAATAATTTTGTATGATAAAATTTTTAAAATTTTGTGTTTAATAAAATTATACAAAATAAAAACTTTGCATAATAAGCACCATTTCATAATGGAAAATAATAAAGTTAAAAACATTAGGTATTAGAAGAACTTGTAAAAATCCTGTCTTCTTTCAAGAAGAATTTTAGGTGGTTTACAATAACAGACATTTGTACAATGAAGATAGACAAGGTAGGAATTAGAAATCTAAAAGCATGAAGAGAAGAAGGAAGTAAATACTCTAACCAGGAGATCTATTATAGTTTTGGTAACTGAACATTAAATTTAGCTCTGAGCTTCCTGACAGTCAGGAAAAAGGAATAGTGGACTAGAAAATTCTCATTATGTGATCAAAAGAAAGTATACCAGCACCTTGTGAAAGAACATTTTTTTCCTTGATAATGCGTCATAGTATGTTCTTATTTGTGTAAAACATAAAAAGAATATTTTTATATGCTTGTAAATAGAGAGAAAATGTCTGGAAGATACCAAGGAAACTCGTCAGACACTTTTGCTGCCTAGCACCCTCTCCTCTTCCTTTAATGGCAAGGTCCCTCTTCCTCAGGGGAACTGCACTGCTTCTGTTTCAGCCCCGAGTTTCCGGGCACTGCCAACCACAGTGCTCCTTTGACCTAAGCTAAGCCAAGCAGAGCACACCTCTGGGATTTTTCTAAGGGAGGAAAAAACATCCCTTTTCCCTCTGGATGACAGTGATGCAGAGATACGATCCCTCAGTCCCCTGAAGCCCTGCTCTCCACCATCTGAGGAAACTAAGAGGCTAGCTCTAACATGCGCGCAGAAGTCGAGGCAGGTTCACGCCAGGTCTGTTCCCTGGGACCCCTGGGACCGCCCTGGCTTCAGCAGTGGTTGCTTTGACTCCTCGCCCTCCCCTAGTGGCCTCCAAATTCCTCTCTTGCATTTAACTTCCTTCAAACGACAGGTCTGTCATGTGAAGTGGTGGCCTGACCACCTCTGGGAGGTGGATTGTGTGGGCAGGAAAAGAGGGACGAGGGAGCTTTTACGTTGCTTGAGAAATATTTTTTTTTACAAGAAGCGTATATTACATTTATAATAAAAATACTAATAGAAATAAAAACAGGAGGGATTTATCATGAAAAAATTTGTGTAAAGGACGTTCAGCAATGTAGAGGACAATATCTCCAGAGAAGCACGTGCACCAGGGCTTTATTCACGCATCTGTTTCCCATATTGGGCCTTGCTACAGTCGAGGATAACGCTGAGTGGTGCTCAGGGAGGGAACTAAGCTATGTGGTGCTCCACATTTCTTCTAGACTAGACTGCAGAATACTCACAGGAGTGGACAGAGAATGATTCTCAGGCTGTCAGCTTGTCGGCCTGAGGACCTTTGACAATTCCCGGTGAAATTTCCTAAAGTAAGTGTACATATACTGTGGAAAGCACAGTGATATGCTTTGGATGGCAGATGAGCAGATGGTAGACAATATTTTAGGAAACAAGACATGCCTGATTTGGTTCTTACCTGAATGAAAGGTCATCTTGCTTGCAAATAGAGGTGGGTCCCTGAGGTCCCCGCAAGTGGGGCCCAATTTTCTTCGAGAGGCAGCTTCAGATCAGCTCAAGTCTTTGTGAGTATTTTACTGAGAACTCAGGGTAGCTTAAGATGGATACAACACATCACAGGGGAAAGAAACTTCTCTCTACACTTTTCCAGTGTGACTCGCAGACATGTATAACCTTAGCAACCTCGCAATGCTGGGTTCCCTTTTGAGCAGCTATAGATCCAGAGATCCAGCTGCTTTTTGGATTAATCTCTTTGGAAGTACTTCAAAATCAATATTTCTGAAGCTGAACTCATTATATATTCCTGAAACCACGTCTGTATTTCTTTATTCCCTCTCTAGTTTTAGGATACTTCTATCTATGCAGTCACTCAAGTCAGTAACTGGGAGTCATTCTAGATTTCTCCCTTTTCCTCACTACCAATAACACAATTGCCCCTCTCTTAAATATTTATAGATTTCTTCTTCTTCTCTCCATCTCCACAACCTCTGTTTTTTGGTTCTGCCTTAATTATTACTTACAGGATTAATTAATTATTACATAATACAAGTATTTATTGAGCATCTATTATGTGTCAAGCACTGTGCTAGGCTCTGAGGATTCCGTGGTGGGCAAAACCGACAGTCCCTGCCCTCATGAAGCTTATGGTCTAGGGAGTTACCGCAGTACATCTCAGCTGGCGTCCTTGCCTCTACAATGCATGCTCTGCCTGTGAATTTGAGCTCTTTCTAAAACACAAATCCAAAATGCAAATCTGGTTTAACTTATTTGCTTTCGGGATAAAAAATAAACTCCTTAGCCTGGCACACGAGTTATTCCTGACCTGCCTCTTGCCTCCGTCTTCAGTCTCATTTTTTCACTATAGTAGCACAAAGAGTGACTAAGGAGTAACCCATCCTCCAAAGCCACTGCTGAAAATTCATCTCACTCTATACCAGACCTCACAGTGGGGTAAAATCATGAGGTAGTCTGTGTTTGTTTAAAAAGATATGGAAAGAGAACATACTTCTTCCTCTCTCCATTTAAAACTATATTCTGTGGCTCAGAAAATAATGGATTCAGATACTCAATTTGAAAGTTTCTTGGCCCTTTGTTAACTACTCTCTCAAAACTAAAAGTGGATTTTTAGGTATATTATTAGGACTCGCAAGAGATTTCATCAATGTTACTGGATACAAATTCAATGTACAAAAAAATTAGAAAATGTAAGAAGCAATGTCATTTGCAATAGCAGCTAAAACTTCAAGGTACTAAGAATGACTTTGCCAAAAGTTATGTAAGACCTTAAAGGAGTTAATTATAAAATTTTACTAAAGGATATAAAACAGAATTAAATCAATGGAGATATGTAACAAGTTTATGGACCAGAGGACTCAATATTGATGTCATTTCTCTCCAAATTAATCCACCAAGTCAATTTATTCTAATAAAAATTCCAACAGGTTTTTTTATCTTGAAACTTGACAAGTTGAAAACAAAATTCATCTGGAATAATAGAGTGCCCAGAAGAGCCAAAATAATTCAAAGAATAAATTGGAGGAGGGATACCCTATTGGTTAACAAGACTTCATGTGAAGTGATAGCAATTAAACCAGCGTGGTGTTGGCACAAGCATAGGCAATTAGGCCACATATACCTGTGGGATATTGGTATAGAACAGAGGTAGCAGCATAAATCAATATGGAAAGCATAGACCTTTTCATAAATGATACTAGGACAATTGGCCATGTATATAGAAAAAGAATTGGATATTTACTTCACACCACACACAAAGTTAAGTTCTAAAGGGATTAAAGACCTAAAGAGAAAACAAAACTTTAAAACTTGAGGATATCTTTAGTCCTCAGGTTAAAAAAGAATTTCTTTCATTAAAAGCACAAGTCAAATAGGAAAATGAATATCTTAACCATATTAAAATTTGTATGCAAAAGGCATCATAAAGTTACAAATTAGCCATTTTGAGTAGATATTTGCAGTACGTTATCTGAAAGTGAACTCATTAACGGTTACTAAAAAATGTGCCTGAATTTCTTTATTTCCTGCCTGGATGAAA
Source organism: Equus quagga (assembly GCF_021613505.1). Classification (NCBI taxonomy): domain Eukaryota; kingdom Metazoa; phylum Chordata; class Mammalia; order Perissodactyla; family Equidae; genus Equus; species Equus quagga. The sequence goes on along the minus strand of NC_060268.1, from coordinate 13,272,358 downwards.
AACATCATCATGTACCCAGTAAACCAACCCAATAACTAATATATGGAATAAATTAAGGAGAAAGTCAATAAGAAAAATAAAAACAACTCCATAAAAAGGGCAAATGATATAAAAAGCCAAATCATAAAAGAAGAAAACTTAATAGTTAATATATGAATGATATTCAACTTCACCTGTGATAAGGTAAATGCAAAGTAAGACAATAAGACACTACTTGGTGCCCATCAGATTGGCAAATTTTTACAAATCTGCTCATACTAAGCGCTGGAAAGAAGGTGGTGAAAGAGTTGTCATGTGATCCCATGGTGGGAATTTGGTAAGACCTGAGAAAACAGAAGACAAATAACCTTTAGTAATTCCACTTTTATATAACACCTTAGAGAAACTCTCACACATATATAAGAATTTTTATTGTTGTAATAGCAAAAATTTATAACATCTGAAACTTCCTCGAGAACGGGACTGGATAAATGCGTGTCTTAGTCTGTTCAGGCTGCTGTAACAAAATACCACAGTCTGGGTAGCTTATAAACAACAGAAATGTATTTCTGACAGCTCTGGAGGCTGGAAATCCAAAATCAAGGCGTGAGCTTGGTCCCTTCTGATGAGGGCCCTCTTCCTGGTTCTTGGCTGGCAGCTTCTCGCTGTGTCCTCACAAGGAGGAAGGGGCTAGCTACCTCTCTGGAGCTTCTTTTATGAGGCGCTAATCCCATTCATGACCCCGTACCCTCATGACCTAAGCACCTGCCAGAGGCCCCACCTTTTGATACCATCACCTTGGGCATCAGGATTTCAAAAGATGAATTTTGAAGGAACACAAACATAAAGGCCATAACAATGCATTAGTGTATATTCACACATTTAATGTAATTACTCATATATTTGGCTTACATATACACTGTTTTATCCTGTATTTTGTATTTGTCCCATGTTCTCTGTTCCTTTTTTTCTCCTTTTTTTAGCTTTTATGAATTAAATGTTTTAAATTATTTCATTTCCTCCCTGTATTGCTCATTAGTTTTGCCCTCTTAAGCTATTCTTTTAATTGTTACCCTTGAGATTATAACACGTATCCTTCAGTAAATAGATCTACTGTAAATTAGTTCTTTTCCCACTCGCAATCAATGCAAGGTCTAGAACACTTTGTTTTATTTAACTCCCTTGCCTTTTGTGCTAGTGTTGTCATTTGTTTTACTGCTACATATATTTTAAACCTACATTATTATTATTATTTTATAAAGTCAATAATCATTTGACTTTGACTACATATTTATCTTTTCTTGTTCTTTATTCTGTCCTGTATTTCTGTGCTTAAATCTGGAATCATCATACTTTTGCCCAAAGAATTTACTTGAATATTTATTTTAGTGTGAGTCCTTTGGCAATAACTTCTTAGTTTTTATTTGTCTGAATGTATGTGTATTTTTCCTTCATATTTGAAGGATCTTTTTGCTAGATCTGTAATGCCAGATGGGAAGTTATTTTCTTTCTGCACTATAATGATATCATTCCATTTCTCTGGTTTCTTTTTTTCTGTTGACAAGTCAGCTGTCTTATTGTTTTTTTTTTTTTAAAGATTTTATTTTTTCCTTTTTCTCCCCAAAGCCCCCCAGTACATAGTTGTATATTTTTAGCTGTGGGTCCTTCTAATTGTGGCATGTGGGATGCCACCTCAGCATGGCTTGATGAGCAGTGCTGTGTCCACGCCCAGGATCTGAACCGGCAAAACCCTGGGCTGCCGAAGTGGAGCACGGGAACATAACCACTCGGCCATGGGGCCGGCCCCTGTTTCTTCTTTAAAGATAACGTGTCTTTCTTCTCTGGGTGCTTTTAAGATGTTCTTTGACTTTAGCTGTAAGCAGTTTTGTATGATGCCTTTAAATGTGGTTTTCTTGATATTTATCTGCTGTGTTTAGAGAGTTTCTTTAATCTATGGCTTGAGATCTTTTTGTCAGTTTTTGAAAATTCTCATCCAGCTTCTGCATCATTCTTTCTTACCTCTCCTCTGAAACTGTAGTTGTACAGATATTGGCCATTTTACCATGTTCTACATGGCTTTTGTGCTCTTTTTGTACTTTTCATTTTTTTCTCCATCTTGTAGTCTTGATATTTTCTATTGACCTATGTTCCAGCTTCTTAATTTCTTCTTCTTCTGCATCTAATATGCCTTTAACTCTGTTGAGTTCTTATTTTCAGGTATTGTGTTTTATGGATTTTATTTGCTTGTTGAAAGTCTCCATCTTGTCATGTATCTTTCTGGAAATATAATCAAAGTTATTTTAAAGTCTATGTGTGATAACTCCAACATCTGGATCACCTTTTGGTCTATTGTTTATTTCCTTTTTGGGTTTTTTTTCCTCTTAGATTTTGGTCATTTGTTTCTATTTCCAGGTATGCTTAGTAACTATTTAAAAAGAATTGAATGTAGACATTATTATCCTATTCCAGATAGGAGAGAGTTGGTTTTTTTTAATAGTAGGTGGCATAAAGGAAAGTCATCTTGATCCATTTAGGAAGATGATTCACGGCTGGATTTAAGTCTTTGCGAGAGCTGGTTTATTTCTGTTTTGCTTTACTGCAAAGGCATAGCTTTTGGGGGCTCTGAACTGAAAGCTGAGGTATTAATCAGATCATGTCTTCCTTGGTGGGCCTTGAACTTCAATTTTTCTCTCTCTAACCTCAAAAGACAGCCAACAGATTGGCTTAGATTTAGCCTCCTAGCTGTTTGCTTTCTATTTGGCTTTCTGGCTTCTCACCTTTTGTGGTTTAGGAATAAGCAAATCACTCACAGGGAAAAGTGGCCAAGAATTTACAGCACTTCTCTGTGATTTCCTTTTCTCCTGGATCCTCGTCCTTTTACCTCCTAGTTGTCCTAAATTCCAATTTTTATCTTCATGTCCCTATAATACTGACAAAATCTCTGAGCCACTGTTTTTACTCAATTTCTTGGCCCTGAGCCTTTTAGGAATTGGTAAATGCTTTGAAAGAAAAGATGATAGGAGGTGTAATGGTCACCCCAATGCATTTGCCTTCTCTCAAGGATTAGTCCTCAAGTTCTGACAGCCTTGGTTGCTCGCCAGTGCCTTAGAAAGTGACCTTTTTTGGTAGCTTATTGAGATTTCTAGTTATTCCTTGCATGAGGGTTAGTCTTATATAAGCTACTCTAGTAAAAGTCCCTAATCTCCTTTTTTTTATTGTTCTTTTCTGTTTCTGATGGCTTATATCTGTTTTAAGATGATGCTTTGATTCATTACAATAACTAACTTCTACTTGATTTATTACTATTCACGTATGCATTAGCAGAGTAATGCATCAAAATGAGTAATACTGTTGGAATTTAGCGTGGTCAGAGACCTATGCCTGATTCCTGTGGTTAGAGATTTAAATCACACTGGAATTACTTGTATTACTCATTTTCTCTGAAAAAAGGATGAAACTGTCTATGGAGAACATATTTACAGATTTTATAACATCATTAAAACTCAACAATAAGAAAGACTAACTTGTAAAACTTTCCTCCATTGACTTCATTAACTTTTTTGGTCTGGGAATTCTTAAAAATTCCAAGCTTTCATTACTCTACTGGCTAATAGTAGTTTCTTTATGGCTTGAATGTACTGAATCAAGAAAATCTTATCTAGGAATCAGGTCAGATTCCTATACTAAATACTCTCTATCCACTAACTCTATAATCTCACCAGTGTGAATTTTATAAAAATTAAGAGGCAATGTGAGTTAGTGGGAAAGAACATGGACCGGGAGCTCAGATATTCAGTTTCTAACTTGCTCTGCCATTGATTGTGTGATTTCAATCATACAGACTTCTCTGGGCCTCTCTTTCCTTTTCTATAAATTAAGTGGTCAAAGTAGTCAGTGGTTGTGGCCGATTTTATTTTCCAAAGATGGTTGCACCAATCAAAATATCCCATCTCACATGTTCTTACAATGTAATTGACCCTCTGTTTCCTGAGAGGTGGGGTCTACATTGTGCTCCTTTCATCCCCACTTTAATCTGGGCAGGAATTTGTAACTACCCCAACCAATAGTGTATGGAAGACGTGATGCTATGTTACTTCTGAGGCTAGGTCATAAAAAAGATACAGCTCCCATTTGGCTCTTTGTCTCTTGGGACTTTTGCTCTTGGAACTCAACAACCCTGCTGTGAGGAAGCCCAAATTAGCTCATGCAGAGAGACCAGATGGACAGAGACCCATAAAGAAAGAAACTATTTTTCATTTCAGCTTCACTCTGCATTCTGCCCTCAGAGGTAACTAGTGTCTCTAATTCCTGGGTCCTTCTTCAGAATCGACTTACTGCTTCGTGGCTTTCCTTACCGTACGTAGCAACTTAGTATTTAACTTTCTCTGGTCCACTAGGTTAATGACCATTTATCTTTCTGCTGTCCTGGTTCCAAAATTTTGTCTTTATCTCTCATTTGCTGTTATCTACTCGGTTGTATTCTTTATCCTTGATGCTTCATGTCTTTTTATTCCTCTTATTTAGTTTAATAGGGTTGAGAATGAAGCAGAGATAAATGCTGGTGTTTCATGCTCCATGTTTAACTGAAAGTGTCTTCTTTCCCTTTCTAAGTTTTATGTTACACCTGCCTTTTCTTCTTTGACCTTGCATGATCTTTGGGAGTTCCGCCCATAACAATGATTAAGACTTCCTGTAGGGTAAGGCATTTGTTATTATGTTTCTAGTGAAATAGACTCTTGGGTGCTTTGCTTAGTAGCTTGTGGAGAAAAGAGTGGGAATTAAAAGGTAATGTCTCACACATATATGATCAGTTGGTTTATTTTTATCTTAAAAATAATTAACAGAATTTTTTTTGGAGTAGTTTTAGGTTTACAGAAAAATTGAGTAGAATGATTAGTTGATTTTTCATGAGAGTACAAAGGAAACTCAGTGGAGAAAAGATGTCCTTTTCAACAAATGGTACTGGAAAAATTGGATACTTGTGTACAAAAATAAAACTTCCATCCATACTTCATATCATATACAAATATGAACTCAAAATTGAGCATAGACCTAAATATGAAACCTAACCTATAAAATGTATAGAAGAAAACAGGGGAACGCCTTTGTGACCTTGGGTTGGATAAAGATTTCTTAGATACAGCAACAAAAATAAAAACTGATAAGTTGGTCCTCGTCAAAATTAAGAACTTCTTGTCAAAAGACACTGTGAAGAGAATGAAAAGACAAGCCAGAGACTGGGAGAAAATATTTGCAAACCACATATCTGATAAAGGACTTGTATTCAGAATATACAAAGAATTCTCAAAACACAATAATAAAAAAAAAAGAAACCAGTTTTAAAAAGTGGGTGAAATATTTGAACAGACGTTCATCAAAGAAGATAGATGATGACAAATAAGCACACAAGAAATTCCTCACCATCATTAGTTGTTAGGGAAGTGTAAATAAAAACTACAATGGAATACTCCTACATATTAATTAGAACATCTAACATTAAAAGGATTGACCATGCCAGGTGTTGGGGAGGCTATGGAGCAACTGGAACTCTCCTATAATGCTGGTAGGAATGTAAAATGACACAAACCCTTTGGAAAACATTTAAACATTCACCTAACCTATCATGTAGTCATTTGACTCCTAGGTACTTACTCAAGGAAAAATAAAAACGTATGTCCATACAAAGACTTGTACACAACTGTTTACAGCAGCTTTATTTGTAATAACCATAAGTGTTGGCAAAAAATCCAAATGTCCATCAACAGGTGAATGGATGAATTGTTGTATATCCAAACAACGAATACTACTTAGCAATAAATAGAAATGAACTATTGTTACATGAGCAACGTGGATAAACCTGAAAACAATTATGCTGAGTTAAAGAAACAGACTAAAAGGAGTACGTACTGTATGATTTGATTCATATAAAGTTCTAGAATATATAAACTAAGCTGTAGTGATAGAAGGAGGATTAGTGGTTGCCTGGGAATGGGGTGTGGCAGGAGGAGGCAGGAGAGATTACAATGGGGTAGGAGGAAACAAAAAGGATGCCCCTAAAAGGGATGATGGCTATGTTTATTATCTTGATTGTGGGTGATGGTTTCGCCTGTGTTAAAACCTACCAAATTGTGCACTTTAGTTATGTACAGGACTTTAGTGTCAATTACACCTCAAGAAAACAGTCAAAAAAGGGTGACCTAAACATTTAGGTCTTGAACGTCTTTTAATGATTTATGGAAAACCCCCCAAAGTTAAATGATAGATTCCGTCGCTGAAGAGTTGAAAGTCATAATCAGGAAATGCTCCACTAATCTAAAGTGCTTCTTGTCTCTTCTCATTTGGAAATATAACATAATGACTCAGAACTACTCAAGATGCATGCAAAATTGAAGTTTATTGATCTCTGACCTTTATACATGGTTTAATGAGGCAGCATCACACCTGCATGAAGAAGGCTTGTCGAAATGCTGAGTTTGAGGTGATTCCTTTTCTGGGTCCCTTTGTCTTGCTCCCAGCCCACCTAATTTGACTCTTGTCATGCTCGTATGAGGCTGGAGGCCTTATGTGAATCCCAATCAATCACAGTTGTTGGCAGAAGCAGCCTGGTGGAGAATGATAGTGTCATGGTTTTTCGTGTATAAAAAGATGTATGTGATCAACAGAAAATAAAATTTCCTTTTGTCTCTGGTGAGTCCAATTTTTAGCAATTATTATGGTATTTGAAGAAAATGTCAGTGTAGTCACTTTGTTTAGATTATTTTGTATCTTGATGAGCTAAGAAAAGAGAGAGAATGCGGAGATGGCTGGTGTGGGATAGAGAGCCAACTGAATTTCTGTGCTGTACACAAAGACTGAAAACAAATTGCCCACAGATTGAAATAATTTCCATGGGGTCACAAATGTCAACAACATCTTTCAGAATTGGTTTTCTTTTTAAAACTGGGAATTTCTTTCATGATGTTGTCCAGCTATGAAAATGAGCCTCGCATAAAACATACTTAGAGCCTTTAGAGGACAGCTTGGAGCTCTTGGGGATGTGTCATCCTTTTATGTTATTTATTTCTGTCGCTATTATCATCGTGCTCATGACTATCACCATTAAACATTTATGGACAGTCATGTGCGGGGATAAAAAAGCTCCCCAGAAACTAGACGTTTAAAACAATGTGGGAATTAAAGACTCCCTTTATATTGTTTCATTTAATCATGTGACAGGTCTGTAGGTGATGAAATACCTGTAATTCTCACAGAAGCAATGGGAACTTTTTCAAAATTAGCTTTTAGAAGCCATATAGCACAACACTTAGGCGGTAGAGGAAGGTCAGGGGCAGAGGCCAGCACACGTGCAAGCTGAAAGGAGAGAGAGAGTGAGCGGGACATTTTTGTAGAACGGAATGTCCTTGAGTCCTGCTGGGGTGCAGAATGAATGGAGGAGTGGTGAGGCATGTGGCTGGGGAGGTCAGCAAGGGCCAGAGTAAGCCTAGCATACAGGATTAATGGGGAGTCATTAAAGTAGTTTCAGCAGGAGATTCACCTGCTTAATTTCACTTTAGAAAAAAATACTGTCCCGTGAGAAAAAAACTAGATTTTAAAGCAGGTTATTATAAAATATTATAATGAAAATTTGTTAGGTATATGAATGTTAGTAAACATATTGTGATTTATTTGGCCCTTTCTAGAGACGTGATTTGGGTAGTTTTCATTCTATTTTATTGTAATATGTCTTTTGAAGACTCATATTCATGTATGGATATGTTGTTTAGAATTTAAAACTGTGGGTAGTGGGCTGCTTCCCCTGCAGGTAGGGAGACAGAGGCCTCTCTCATTTCACTAAATTGAGAAAAAAAATCTCCATGCACCAAACACATTCATAGTGTTCTCACAAGCTCAGGTTCCATGAAAACCAACTAAAATGGAGATAGAAAGAACGGCAGAATCCTGTCATACTTACTCATTGTGTGATTTGGGGTTGTATTTTTATGACTTAAGTGGGAAAACTCAATGCATTTGAGAAATGGAAATTAGTGCTAAAAAACCATCTGTATTTTGAGGTCAAGTTTTTCTCCATAGCTATGTGTGAACCATTGTATGAAGTAGTTAATTCATGGACTCAGCAAACATTTACGAGTGCAAACCATGTGCCAAGCACAGTGCCGCAAGTTTGAGCCAACTGGGCAGAATCAGCCCCTGTCCCCTGGAGCATGTGGTCAGTCTGTGAGGAAGAGACACCGTGACCAACTAGTAAGTGGGGTGCGGGGATGGTAGACTTCCCATAGTCAGCGTGAGACTTCCTGATGCCTGGGGCTAATGTGCTCAAGTGCAAGCTAGAAAAGGGGTTTGGGTACCACTCTCCAGTCTCTGCAGAATCCCTGGAAATTCCCCAGTGTATTTTTATGTTCAGTGATCTTCTAGTCCATATTCAGTTATCAACACTCTATCCTTTTCTGATCTGGCTTCTTGTATCAATTCCAGTTTTGGAGTATTGTTTACCCCTCCAAGCTAGGAGTTTTGCTGTAGATCCTCTCCATTGGGGGGGGGGGGGGGGGGGAGGGCTGATTCAAAAGTCATTTGATCACTGTTGGATCAAAGAAGAGGCTGGCAGGTAGAGTTAAAATGGACTCTTTTTAGAGAAGCCGTGAAGGTTGGACGTGGCCTGGGCACTCTGTGATTCCTGGTGGAGGTCAAGCCCTAGACTATGTTAAACAGTAGTGTTGTTCCCTAATTGAAAGTGCTTTTCAGTTGTTTTTATTATTTTTGTTTCACAAAACGTTAGGGTTGAAGTCCCTATCTTTGTCCATATCCTTGTTTAACTGGATGAGTAAACTTGGATCCAGGGAGATTAAACTGAATGACAGGCTCTGTGGTTCTTATATTTTCCTAAAATCATGCTTTATTTGCTCACGCTAAGTCAGGGCATTGTTTCAATTGCAGAGTGGGCTCTTTAATTAAATAAATGGGTATGAAGCTGGGCCTGTACAGGGTTTACTATACTAAGGCATGGGTGGGGCTGTATCTTAAAAGGACTTTATGCATCTTTGATGGGAGTAGGATAACCACAGGTGGTGAAATGTCCAAGAGGTGACTTATTTTAATTTCTTTGAGTGTATTTGGTAATGTGATTTGTGTGAGGGTAGATCTAGATGTGGGAAGGCAAAAATGGAGGAGTACAGAGTTTTTCATGACCATTTTCATGTGTTTCCTTTTTAATTACTGGAAACAAAATAGTCTCTGTCCTAACTTCCTCTAGCACATTGCCAAGAAGTCTGCACCCTTAGCTTCCAGGGCTATCGGATTAAAAAAGTCACAGCCAAGGCCACAAAACAAGTGGCCAATAAATTTAAGAAGATCAAAATAATACCAAGCATCTTTTCTGACCACGGAGGTATAAAACTAGAAATCAACTACAGGAAGGAAATCAGAAAAGCCAAAAATAAGTGGAAATTGTGGAGATTAAACAAAATGCTACTGAACAATGATTGGGTCAAAGAAGAAATCAAAGGAGGAATCAAAAAATACCTGGAGACAAATGAAAATGAAAATACAACATGCCCAAATGTATGGGATACAGCAAAAGTGGTTCTAAGAGGGAAGTTTATAGCAATTCAGGCCTAACTCAACAAACAGGAAAAATACCAAATAAACAATCTTACAGTACACCTAAAGGAACTGGAAAAAGAAGAACAAAGAAAGCCCAAAATCAGCAGAAGGAAGGAAATGATAAAAATCAGAGCAGAAATAAATGAACTAGAGACTAAAAAAAGAAAAAAAATCAGTGAAACCAAGAGCTGGTTCTTCGAAAAGATACACAAAATTAACAAACCTTTAGCTAGACTCACCAAGGAAAAATGAGAGAAGGCTCAAATAAATAAAACCAGAAATGAAAGAGGAGAAATTACAGTGGACACCTCAGAAATACAAAAGATTATAAGGGGATACTATGAAAAGCTATATGCCAACAAATTGGATAATCTAGAAGAAATGGATAAATTCTTAGAATCATACAACCTTCCAAAATGGAATCAAGAAGAAAGAGAGAATTTGAATAGACAAGTCACCAGTAAGGAGATCAAAACAGTAATCAAAAACCTCCCCAAAACAAAAGTCCAGGACCAGATGGTTTCCCTGGTGAATTCTACCAAACTTTCAAAGAAGACTTAATACCTATCCTTCTCAAACTCTTCCAAAAAATTGAAGAGGAGGGAAAGCTTCTTAACTCATTCTACAAAGCCAACATTACCCTGATACCAAAACCAGAGGAGGAAAACACAAAAAAAGAAAATTACAGGCCAATATCACTGCTGAACATTGATGCAAAAATCCTCAACAAAATACTAGCAAACTGAATACAGCAATACATTAAAAAGATCATATGCCGTGATCAAGTGGGATTTATTCCAGGGATGCAGGGATGGTTCAATATCCACAAATCAATCGATGTGATATACCTCATTGACCAAATGAAGAATAATAAACATCTGATCATCTCAATAAATGCAGAGAAAGCATTTGACAAGAAACAGCATCCATTTATGATAAAAACTCTAAATAAAATGAGTATAGAAGGAAAATACTTCACATATAATAAAGGCCATATATGAGAAACCCACAGTTAATATCATTCTCAATGGAGAAAAACTGGAAGCTATCTCTCTAAGAACAGGAACCAGACAAGGATGCCCACTTTCACTACTTTTATTTAACATGGTATTGGAAGTCCTAGCCAGAGCAATGAGGCAAGAAAAAGAAATAAAAGGGATCCAAATCGGAAAGGAAGAAGTGAAACTGTCACTATTTGCAGACAACATGACATTATATATAGAAAACCCTAAAGAATCCACTAAAAAACTTTTAGAAACAATAAATGAATACAGTCAAGTTGCAGGATACAAAATCAACATACAAAAATCAGTTGTGTTTCTATACACTAACAAGAAAGTAGCAGAAAGAAAAATGAAGAATACAACCCCATTTACAATTACAACAAAAAGAATAAAATACCCAGGAATAAACCTAACTAAAGAGGTGAAAGATCCGTACACTGAAAACTGTAAAACATTGTTGAAAGAAATTGAAGAAGACACAAAAAAATGGAAAGATATTCTGTTCTCCTGGTTTGGAAGAATTAACATAGTTAAAATGTCCGTACTTCCTATAGCAATCTACAGATTCAATGCAATCCCTATCAAAGTTCCAAAAACATTTTTCACAGAAATAGGTCAAAGAACCCTAAAATTTATATGGAACAACAAAGGACCCCAAATAGCCAAAGGAACCTTGAGAAAAAGAACAAAGCTGGAGGTATCACTCTCCCTGATTTCAAAATATACTACTAAGCTATAGTAACCAAAACAGCATGGTACTGGCACAAAAACAGACACACAGATCAATGGAACAGAATCAAGAGCCCAGAAATAAACCCACACATATATGGACAGCTAATTTTCGACAACGGAGCCAAGAACATACGATGGAGAAAGGAAAGTCTCTTCAATAAACGGTGTTGGGAAAACTGGACAGCCACAAGCAAAAGAATGAAACTGGACCATTATCCTACACCATGCACAAAAATCAACTCAAAATGGATTAAAGACTTGAATGTAAGATCTGAAACCATTAAACTTCTAGAAGAAAACATACGCAGTGGTCTTAGCAGCATTTTTTCAAATACGATCTCTGACTGGGCAAGGTAAACAATAGAAAAATAAACAAATGGGACTACATCAAACTAAAAAGCTTCTGCACAGCAAAGGAAACCAGCAAAAAGAAAAGACAACCTAACAATTAGGAGAAGATATTTGCAAATCATGTATCAGATAAGGGGTTAATATCCAAAATATACAAAGAGCTCATACATCTCAACAACAAAAAAACTAACAACCCAATTAAAACGTGGGCAAAAGATCTGAACAGAGATTTCTCCAAAGAAGCTATACAGATGGCTGACAGGCATATGTGATGATGTTCAATATCATTAACTATCAGGGAAATACAAATTAAAACTACAATGAGATATCCCCTCACTCTTGTCAGAACGGCTATAATTAACAAGACAGGAAACAATAAGTGTTGGAGAGGATGTGGAGAGAAGGGAACCCTCATACACTGCTGGTGGGAGTGCAAACTGGTGCAGCCACTATGGGAAACAGTATGGAGTTTCCTCAGAAAATTAAGAATAGATCTACCATATGATCCAGCCATTCCACTGCTGGGTATTTATTCAAAGAACTTGAAAACACAAATGCATAAAGATACATGCACCCCTATGTCCACTGCAGCATTATTCACAATAGCCAAGACTTGGAAGCAACCTATGTCCCCATCAAGGGATGAATAGATATCGAGGGATGAATGGATAAAGAAGATGTGCTATATGTACACAATGGACTACTACTCAGCCATGAGAAATGATGAAATCTGGCCATTTGTGACAACATGGATGGACCTTGAGGGTATTATGCTAAGTGAAATAAGTCAGAGGGAGAAAGTCAAATACCATCTGATCTCACTCATAAGCAGAAGATAAAAACAAGGACAAACAAACACATAGAGACAGAGATTGGATTAGTGGTTACCAGAGGGGAAGGGGGCAGGGAGGAGGGAGGCAGGGGTGATTAGTCACATGTGTGTGGTGATGGACTGTAATTAGTCTTTGGGTGGCGAACATGATGTAATCTACAGAGAATTCGAAATATATTATTATGTACACCTGAAATTTACATAATGTTATAAACCAGTGTTACTGCAATAAAAAAAATAATAAATTAAAAAAAAAGTCATAGCCAGCCACGTGGTATGTGTGTTATTTGATATACTACAAGGAAAAAAATCATTTCACTACGGTTGGCTTCTGTAAGCTGTATGTCTGAACAACTAATCTTTTTCATGTAGAGAAGATTATATTTCATGTGATTATGGAGCCTAACAATTCAAATCCATTTGCTCACTATGTGTTGGTGCATGACTCATGGAAATGTGTTTCTTCTTTTAAGGCTGCACTGTGGGTATATGCAATGAAGACAGTCTTAAATGCTTCTAAGACTTAATTAGTGGAACTTTTCAGATGTGATGTTACGGGAAGTCCCCTGTGCTAGGGTTCTCTATTCTGCTGTGCCTGATGCACTTCAAGCATGGTTTCTCCACTTTAGAGAGAAACTGGTGTCTAAGGTGGCTCTGGGGATTAGTGGAAACCTCTTAACATTTACACAGAGATATAGGCACAGTATAACTAATAGATCCTGTTTGATTTAAAATATTGTCATTTATGTTTCCTATTTGCAAAACCCCCAAAAATGACTTAGTGGACAGAGCCTTAGGGAGTGCACAAGATAGAAGGATAAATCACCCCCATCTGACAGCATCGTAGTTACAGAGTACTTAATAATCCTATGTGATTCGTGTGTGCCAAAGCTCTTGTATAATCTTAGAAATTATGATCTCAGAAACAGGAGCACGAGTTGTTTCTTTTATTACATTACTGGGCAGCCGAGCTGTGGAAAACAGTCTGTGGTTGTGGCTTTGTTGTTAGTAAGAGCTAAATTTAAGGTATGGACCTCCTACTTACTAGCAATGAGCTCTTGGACAAGTTTTGTTTTCTCTGACCTCTCTACACTTAGGAAAGCCACTGGTAGCTAGAAGTTAGAGTCTGAGAGTCCAGAACCTGAATACATTTGTGGGCTCTGGGGAAGGAGCCAGTGAAATGTACGCCATTGAGGTTAAAAGAGACGTTAATGGGATCTTGAAGGGGGCAAAGGGCAGAACGGAAGTGTGGCTTGTGGGGAGAGGGTGTTTACTTTTCTGAGACAGGAGGGAAGGAGGGACAGGCGTGTGTGGATGTGGTCAGTCTGTGACGTGTGTATGTGGCTAGGCTTGAGGGAGCTCACGCCTTCTCTGTGAAGTAGGAGATGAGCTCGTGTGCCGAGAGACAAGGGGCCGGTTCCCGCGCTAGCTGAGGAGATCTTGTGTGAATCAGGTAGGGGAAGATGATGAATCAGGGTTGGGGAGGGCTGTGTCCAGTCTGAAAATCTCTCCTACTCTAAGTCTTCTGGTTTGTTCCTGGGCACAAGCTGGTCAAACTGGAGAACCACTCTGGGCTGGTAGGAAGTCATGGTTCTGATGAGTTGTCTCCTGTGTTAGATACAATTTGGTAGAGAATTTCCTCAGAGTAAAATGTGGACAAGGGCATCATATCCTGAACTACCATGCAACACTTGAGGCAATAAGATTTCATGATTGTTTCTTTGTCCATTGGCAGAAGCTGCACTCTGGACCCAGGGTTTGAGCCCATGTACCATGGGCTCACCTGGTTGTTTCGAGAGAATGAGGCCAGGTACAATAGAGCAGCCTGCTTCAGCTTCCCTCATGTGAGCCCCCGTTCAGAATCACATGGGGGAAATTTGATTGGAAGGTGCCATAACCAGAGTTGGCTGCCAACAATTCTGTGTATTATGTGCCAGACAGCCTGGAAAGATGGGGCCTTGTCCCAGGGGATTCACGTTGCTCTGGTTGGGGATGCTCACCCTCCGGGATGTTGCCATTTTATAATCATCTCCACGTTAGCTGGCTTTGCTGGCCAAACCATCAGGCCAGCTGGTGGCTTCTCTTTGGCAGCTGTTTTAAAGAAAAGGATTTCTTTTATGGAGACAATGGATTTTTTCATCCACATTTAAATGGATTTGGGGGTCTCTCTTCCAGTACGGAATTGTCCAGTTAAAAAAAAAGTGAACAAGGACACAATTCTCAATCTCTCTGTAACCTCAGAGTATAAGGGCTCTGCTTTACACTTGCTGGACGTAACCATTTCCGAATACTTTTTTTATGTTGGAATACATGTTGTATCTAGGCAGGGCGTGATTTTAGAAGCATCAGTCAAGGCTTTCACAGGTGTCATATAAGGAAAGATTTATACCAGCGTAAAATAATATAATACAATGCATGAATTACTAGACCTCTAGTCATATAATGTTTTTGACATTAATTCATTAAATAATTATATATAAATTCTTGGCCTTTTTCTTAACCCCAAGAACTAAATAACTGAGTCCTTGTGGGAGAATTACCTTGTTCTGAATGCTGTTTCTTTTTAACAGAAAAGATAAACTTGATTGTCGCATCATTTACTAAACAGAAAGAAGCAAATTAAAACTTAGTTAATGGAATAATTGATCGCTTTAGGTTTTCTATGTATTTCTGGCTAAATAGTGCATGTATTTTGTTTATGAAAACTTACATTTATTTCCTAGTCCTAAGCAAACATGTCCAAAAATAAGCATGCATGGAAACAGTGTTCACAGATGGTAAATGGAAAAAGCAAGTTAGAATGTGTATAATGTGATTCCCAAACTTATAAAACCACGAAGTAATATATGCATATACAAATATGCAGAGATTCATTTGCATGTCTGTGGATGTGTGAAAAATAATTGGAAGATATGCTGAGATTTAATTTCATTTTTTTATTGACTCTTTCTTGCATGTACTGTTTTCCTGGATGGAAGTCCTTCTCATTTGTGGGCAGACGAGAGTAGGTTCTTAGAAATAAAGAACATGATGCTTCTCAGATGCGAATGCGCACTGAGGCCTCCTGATGAAGCTGGAGTGCAGGGAGATGCCACATTATTTTCCAGGGGGGACATAAGGATGCAAAATTGGAAGCCTGAAATAATTGAGCCTGTATCTTACCTAAAAAAATATGTAAATGCTGTACGTTCATTTATTCTCAATTGTTATGCTGTCAGCACTATATATCTGAAGTTTGGATAGAATTTACTTAACCAGAAAAAATTATTAAAAGTAAAGAGAATTTCCAAACGATGAATACAAACACCAATTTGTTAACTTGTGGAAAATGTACTTGATTTAAGTCAAACAAATCACATTCATTGTATTAACAGGTATTCCAATGAGACGGTGGTTTAGGAAATAAATATGGAGGACGCCCAAGGAAGAGACGAACGTACTGCCAAGGTGTGTCTCTGGCTCATCTGATGCCCACCACAGATGTGCATGTTTTGGGGTGTGTTAAATTGTTACGGAAGAGATGCCAAGTGTTGAACAGATTCATAAATATAACAACAGATTATTATAGCAAAGACGTTTTATTGCTGCCTACGAGCCAATATTGTGTGATTTCTGAAGACTTAAAACACACCTACAATTTAAAGTAGGCCCTGAGGGAAGCTTGCGGTGAGCCATCCAGCCCCAGACAATTTATTGGCAGAATTAAATTCTGGCTAATTTCCTCAGTGCCAGTGGGTCCGGTGCTCACTCTCATTAACTGCACTAGTTACGGATGGAAAATGCGTCTTTCAGTGCAAGGCACTTTGCTGAAGTGGAGCCAGCCTCCTGCAAAGTGCCTGCAAGATTGGTTTGGAGTAGTCTGAAGTGGTTTGGGGGTCCCCAGAGACTCACAGGCATGGTCTCGTGACTCCTGTCAGGGCCTCCTTTGGCCTCCGTGGAAGGTTGTGAAGTGAGACTGTGCCAATGCCAGGCCCGGTTGCTGAGACAGCTTCTGTGTGTCACTGCATGGGGAGAAGAGGTGCAGCACCACAGCTCACCTCCCATCGCACATCGCAGGGAGAAGGATGTGACAGGGAGAGCAGAGGACCTGGAGGAGGGATATGAAGTAATGGAAGAGCAAAGGCTGGAGATGAGGCTGGGAAAGACTCCAGGCGCGGTCACTTCCAGGGCAGAAGGAGCCATAGTCAAGGATAAATTGCAAGCCAGACAGCATGCAGTTTATTGAGTTCAGGTGTCTTAGGAGCACGTAAACAAGTGAGAGGAAAGGGAAATGAGGTAAAGATGCCAAGGTTTGCTGCAGCGAGCTGGGGGAAGGGTAAACTGGAACGGAATGGGGGGGGTAAAATCAGAGTGCCTTTGTCTTTACGGGGTGAGTGGTTCCCCATATGACACAGGCTGTTGGAACTTTCTCTGTGATGACTTCTGCATTTTCACTCGACAAAGTCCCATTATGCTATTGTGTTTTTTGTTTGCCAATGTAATGGACAAAGAGGGATGCTTTCAGAAGTGACACTCGAGTAAAGGAAGGATGATGTTTATCTTCGGTCTCTAACTGCTAACAGCTTAATGTAGTGGGACAGGGTGGAGAGCAGGGCCACAAGAAAACTGCACTTCAGCCAGATTGGAGAAGGTGGCTGTCACAGAGATGTGGGTGTGGCACCTGCGGTAAAGGACATGGCAGAAATATTGTGGGTTTGTTCTGGAGTGGTTCGCTTTGTCCTTGCGAGGAAGGGGAGAGTAGTTTGTGGGTCACTTCGGGCGTCAGGGTGATGTGCTCCCGGGATGTGGGGAACTCTGAGACGAAAGTACAGGGCGGAATGAGACAGGACTGTCATTGGAGCCAACAAAAGACAGTATAACTAAAAGCCTGACAGCACAACCGAGAGTCATAAGCGTGAAAAGGAGAAAGAAAGGAAAAGTCAAAGATTCTCCTAAGGATTGTAGTCCAGCTCTAGGAAATTAAACAAGTCAGGGTATACTTAGCAGCAGATGTCTGGGGGAGCCAACTGGAGTAATTTACTTCATACGCTTAAGAAAAACAGCTGCAGAAAATCAATAAAGGGACTAGCGAGGAATCAGGATAGAATAGGGAGGCATTTTTCAAAGGATCCTGCAATGCCACGAGGCATCAGAGAAAGCTATTCCATCTATTATGAAGACCTGGTGGTTTAGGAGGAGAGGTTCCTCCCTTAGCGACTAGAGCGTCGAGTGAGCTATGAACAGCAGGTCTGTGGAATTTCAGTGACCGTGTGCTGTTGACCTGCTCGCCCCCACTCTAGGGTTAAAGAGAAGGGGCTGAGATTCTCACTCACCTTTGGCTTTATGATATTTTCATCTGTGTATTTCTTTGTGTGTTAAAATGAAATCCGTTTTTTTTTTTTTTAAGATACCAGCATCCTTGCCCTCCTAATGAGATTCCCTCGTGCATAAGAAAGAAAAGGCAACCTATGGCTACAGTTTAGTCTAAAGGCCTTTGGTGCATAAATGACAGTTTGGGCAAATTATTATGAGAACTCTTTCAGTAGCATCTAATTCACAGACAAAAATAACGGATGATTTTTTAAGAGGAGTTCAGTTAGATACTTGCGTATATAACTGAGTATATTCTTCAAGGCATGTTTCTTTATATTACCATGAAAACTACTGTACTGTAAGATTAAAGTTATTGCTATCTCTCATGTTCTGGTTTCTATAGCAATAGGGTGATAGTGACATTATTTTTAAGGGTACTTTCAAAGGTAAGATTTGAAAATTATAGTACTCTTTTCATTATTAGATTGACTTTCCAATACAAGAGAAAAAGCAGACGGGAATATCTGGGTTTTTTTTTTTTTTTGTCTTCCGGTATCTGAGTCCCTTTCCTATGTTATGGGAGGTTTCTAAAAGTTGAAAATGATTGAGCCTTAATTTCCCAGCTTTCCATGCACTTATGACGAAAACATCAGACCGAGATGTGGTCGATCATGTGCCTGTAGCCTGAACTTGGCGTTGGGAGAGAGTAGCAGAAGTGGGAAAAGTGGGAGTCCTCTGTCAACAGGAACAGCGACAGCAACAGCCACTTCCCAGGGACAACAGGGACAGCAGTGCCACGGGTGGTGTGAGCTGGGGTGTTGCCACTTGGTAGTGGTCACTGGTGAGTTGGACGATATAGTTTGTTTAGCAGTGGTTCTGGCTGCCTGGTCGTCCTTGTTTCTGCCCATTTTCTCATCTTGGTCTTCTAGTCTTCTCTGTGACTTTGTGAGCTACCCGGAGTCCTTGCAATAAATCTCATTTTTGCCTACATCAGCCAGTGAGTGTTTGTTACTTACTGTTGCATTTTGTGTTTGGTTGGTTTACCACACCGAATTGAGAGGAATCCACGTTTTTCTTTCAGTCCTGTGACCAGAGAATAGGGTGACCAACAGTCCGAGGGGGTTCCTGGGACATGTGACTCATGGGCAAGTCCCTGTATTGAACTGGTCGACCCTACTAAGTAGCCATACAGCCTTAGACATATATCAAACCTGCCGTATGTATTTCCTCATCTGTAAAATAGAGGCTTGCCCGTTATTATGAAGATCCAATCAGACAGTTGATATGAAAGCACTTTGCGATGTGTGAGGGGCCGTACAAAAGCGAGGTGGCATCATTGTTGGAGTTCTAGACGAAAGTCCTCGGTATGGCTCCTTAGCCAGTGTCAGAGTGTGGTCCAGGACCAGTAACCTGTTAAAATACATATTAAATGTTAAAATGCTTACAAATGCACATCCCTGGGCTCCACTACAGACCTATTGAGCAAGAATTCCTTGGAGTGAGTTCCAATAATCCAAGTTTTAAAAAGTGTTCGGATGACTCCAATCCACACTAAAATTTGAAGATCCGCACCCGGAGAGGAGAAGGCAGAGGGTGGAGAATTCCCTGCCCCCTCTTCTTCCTGTGGCGGAGTCGGCCTGAGCTCTCTGTTCTGGAGACCACTTTTGCATCCTTACTGCTCCAAGTGTGGACTATGGACCAGCAGCACGGGCATCACCGGGCACTTGTGAGAACTGTAGACTCCGAGGCCCCATGGCGGAGCTCCTGAATCAGAACCTGCAGTTTAACAAGAGCCCCTGGTGATTTGCGTGCATATGAAAGTCTGTGAAGCACTGTTCCACATGAAGTCCGTGTCAAAC